>NC_063216.1:8361055-8491309 GCF_020740725.1 Corvus hawaiiensis
CTCGCTTGTTTGCGGATTCACTTTAGCAGTCGGAAGCAGAAAGTTCAACCTGCGGCTACTTGTGCTGCTACCTATTTCTCTTCCAGTATTCCCTGGAACCAATTCTGCTAGCTTCATGCTTGGCGATGCAGAGATGACAGTGGTAGATGCGGTGGAGAAGGGAAAAACAGAGTGCAGAGGACAGTTTCTGGTGCTTGACGTGAGGCAAGGGGAAGGTTCAGCCCAGCAGAGGCTGTTACCCCTGGAGCCTTTTTCTTTGGCAGCAGCTGCTGCAAGTGGGCAAGGGAGCTGCGAGAGTGAAGAAGGGGACGGTCCATCTAGCTGAGGAAAGAAGAAGCTCCCCGAGGCGCAGTTTGTTGTGCTCAGTTTCAAGGGCTGCCTGGAGGAGGGGGGGACTTGAAGAACGCCTTCTTTCTGGACGCCTCCTTCTGGCTGTGCTCCAGCTGCATGCACTCTGCAGCACGGAAGGTTTAGGAACGTGCTGCTGGCCAGCTTGTGTCCAGGAGTGCAAGGGCTGCGCCTTCCTTTCTGAAGCAGCCAGAGCATTCTCCGCTGCAGCTGCTTGTGAAGCAGCTCTTGGCTGGACATTTGAAATTGGCTCCCCTGAGTACATGAGCCCGGTGCCCAGCTGCTTGGTTCTTCGCCTTCTGTGCTCTGGACAGAAGTGAAGCCCAGCCATGGCTTGGAGCTTTGCCGCTCTTCAGCGGGAACACTGCACGCAGCCCACAGTGTGCTGTGCAGGGATTTTCCTTCAGCTCGACGGACAAGCATTTTCTTGCTGTTTCACACCGAGTGCAAACTGTCCGTGTAGCTCTCGCTCAGCGAAATGCGTTTGGAGAGAAACACTTGCTGGAGTAGCTTTTCGCTGGGCAAGACTTTCAACACAGCACCACAATTCGGGCAAGGAGCAGGAGAAAGGAAGACCATCTTTTGGTCCTGGCACCTTCTTCTGGGCGAGACGCCTATCCGCCTCTTCGCTCCCTGCAAGGCTGTAAGCTTGGCGCTGGTACTTGCAAGGGAGAAGGCAGGTGCAGAGAGCACCGCCGTCTGCCGGCGCTGTGCAGGCTGGAAAGGAAAGAGGGGCTACCACTAGGATGTGCTGCAAATACAGGTTTGCACGCGTCGAGGGTAAGCTCCGGCTAAGCTCGTTGACCTCAAACTGTTCTCTGTGCGAGACTTAGCTGAGAAGCTTTCCGTTAAGATTCAGGCTACCACGCAGACCGAATGTGCTGCTACCTAGCGCTGAGAGAGAAAGTGCAGAGGCCAGGCGTGTTTGGGCAGAGGCAGCAGCCTGGAGGCTTTCGACTGCCAGCACCGTGCTCTCTGGGCGAGAAGCAGACGGACTGTTCGTCTCCAGCTAAACGAAAGCGCGACCTGCTACGAAGAGCATAAGAACGAAGGCAGAGCAGCAGGCTGCTGTGCGAATCGCCCAGGCTGCAAGAGGAAGCGTGCGTGGCACTCGCTTGTTTGCAGATTCACTTTAGCAGTCGGAAGCAGAAAGTTCAACCTGCGGCTACTTGTGCTGCTACCTATTTCTCTTCCAGTATTCCCTGGAACCAATTCTGCTAGCTTCATGCTTGGCGATGCAGAGATGACAGTGGTAGATGCGGTGGAGAAGGGAAAAACAGAGTGCAGAGGACAGTTTCTGGTGCTTGACGTGAGGCAAGGGGAAGGTTCAGCCCAGCAGAGGCTGTTACCCCTGGAGCCTTTTTCTTTGGCAGCAGCTGCTGCAAGTGGGCAAGGGAGCTGCGAGAGTGAAGAAGGGGACGGTCCATCTAGCTGAGGAAAGAAGAAGCTCCCCGAGGCGCAGTTTGTTGTGCTCAGTTTCAAGGCTGCCTGGAGGAGGGGGGGACTTGAAGAACGCCTTCTTTCTGGACGCCTCCTTCTGGCTGTGCTCCAGCTGCATGCACTCTGCAGCACGGAAGGTTTAGGAACGTGCTGCTGGCCAGCTTGTGTCCAGGAGTGCAAGGGCTGCGCCTTCCTTTCTGAAGCAGCCAGAGCATTCTCAGCTGCATGTGCTTGTGAAGCAGCTCTTGGCTGGACATTTGAAATTGGCTCCCCTGAGTACATGAGCCCGGTGCCCAGCTGCTTGGTTCTTCGCCTTCTGTGCTCTGGACAGAAGTGAAGCCCAGCCATGGCTTGGAGCTTTGCCGCTCTTCAGCGTGAACACTGCACGCAGCCACAGTGTGCTGTGCAGGGATTTTCCTTCAGCTCGACGGACAAGCATTTTCTTGCTGTTTCACCGAGTGCAAACTGTCCGTGTAGCTCTCGCTCAGCGAAATGCGTTTGGAGAGAAACACTTGCTGGAGTAGCTTTTCGCTGGGCAAGACTTTCAACACAGCACCACAATTCGGGCAAGGAGCAGCAGAAAGGAAGACCATCTTTTGGTCCTGGCACCTTCTTCTGGGCGAGACGCCTATCCGCCTCTTCGCTCCCTGCAAGGCTGTAAGCTTGGCGCTGGTACTTGCAAGGGAGAAGGCAGGTGCAGAGAGCACCGCCGTCTGCCGGCGCTGTGCAGGCTGGAAAGGAAAGAGGGCTACCACTAGGATGTGCTGCAAATACAGGTTTGCACGCGTCGAGGGTAAGCTCCGGCTAAGCTCGTTGACCTCAAACTGTTCTCTGTGCGAGACTTAGCTGAGAAGCTTTCCGTTAAGATTCAGGCTACCACGCAGACCGAATGTGCTGCTACCTAGCGCTGAGAGAGAAAGTGCAGAGGCCAGGCGTGTTTGGGCAGAGGCAGCAGCCTGGAGGCTTTCGCTGCCAGCACCGTGCTCTCTGGGCGAGAAGCAGACGACTGTTCGTCTCCAGCTAAACGAAAGCGCGACCTGCTACGAAGAGCATAAGAACGAAGGCAGAGCAGCAGGCTGCTGTGCGAATCGCCCAGGCTGCAAGAGGAAGCGTGCGTGGCACTCGCTTGTTTGCGGATTCACTTTAGCAGTCGGAAGCAGAAAGTTCAACCTGCGGCTACTTGTGCTGCTACCTATTTCTCTTCCAGTATTCCCTGGAACCAATTCTGCTAGCTTCATGCTTGGCGATGCAGAGATGACAGTGGTAGATGCGGTGGAGAAGGGAAAAACAGAGTGCAGAGGACAGTTTCTGGTGCTTGACGTGAGGCAAGGGGAAGGTTCAGCCCAGCAGAGGCTGTTACCCCTGGAGCCTTTTTCTTTGGCAGCAGCTGCTGCAAGTGGGCAAGGGAGCTGCGAGAGTGAAGAAGGGGACGGTCCATCTAGCTGAGGAAAGAAGAAGCTCCCCGAGGCGCAGTTTGTTGCGCTCAGTTTCAAGGCTGCCTGGAGGAGGGGGGGACTTGAAGAACGCCTTCTTTCTGGACGCCTCCTTCTGGCTGTGCTCCAGCTGCATGCACTCTGCAGCACGGAAGGTTTAGGAACGTGCTGCTGGCCAGCTTGTGTCCAGGAGTGCAAGGGCTGCGCCTTCCTTTCTGAAGCAGCCAGAGCATTCTCAGCTGCATGTGCTTGTGAAGCAGCTCTTGGCTGGACATTTGAAATTGGCTCCCCTGAGTACATGAGCCCGGTGCCCAGCTGCTTGGTTCTTCGCCTTCTGTGCTCTGGACAGAAGTGAAGCCCAGCCATGGCTTGGAGCTTTGCCGCTCTTCAGCGTGAACACTGCACGCAGCCACAGTGTGCTGTGCAGGGATTTTCCTTCAGCTCGACGGACAAGCATTTTCTTGCTGTTTCACCGAGTGCAAACTGTCCGTGTAGCTCTCGCTCAGCGAAATGCGTTTGGAGAGAAACACTTGCTGGAGTAGCTTTTCGCTGGGCAAGACTTTCAACACAGCACCACAATTCGGGCAAGGAGCAGCAGAAAGGAAGACCATCTTTTGGTCCTGGCACCTTCTTCTGGGCGAGACGCCTATCCGCCTCTTCGCTCCCTGCAAGGCTGTAAGCTTGGCGCTGGTACTTGCAAGGGAGAAGGCAGGTGCAGAGAGCACCGCCGTCTGCCGGCGCTGTGCAGGCTGGAAAGGAAAGAGGGCTACCACTAGGATGTGCTGCAAATACAGGTTTGCACGCGTCGAGGGTAAGCTCCGGCTAAGCTCGTTGACCTCAAACTGTTCTCTGTGCGAGACTTAGCTGAGAAGCTTTCCGTTAAGATTCAGGCTACCACGCAGACCGAATGTGCTGCTACCTAGCGCTGAGAGAGAAAGTGCAGAGGCCAGGCGTGTTTGGGCAGAGGCAGCAGCCTGGAGGCTTTCGCTGCCAGCACCGTGCTCTCTGGGCGAGAAGCAGACGACTGTTCGTCTCCAGCTAAACGAAAGCGCGACCTGCTACGAAGAGCATAAGAACGAAGGCAGAGCAGCAGGCTGCTGTGCGAATCGCCCAGGCTGCAAGAGGAAGCGTGCGTGGCACTCGCTTGTTTGCGGATTCACTTTAGCAGTCGGAAGCAGAAAGTTCAACCTGCGGCTACTTGTGCTGCTACCTATTTCTCTTCCAGTATTCCCTGGAACCAATTCTGCTAGCTTCATGCTTGGCGATGCAGAGATGACAGTGGTAGATGCGGTGGAGAAGGGAAAAACAGAGTGCAGAGGACAGTTTCTGGTGCTTGACGTGAGGCAAGGGGAAGGTTCAGCCCAGCAGAGGCTGTTACCCCTGGAGCCTTTTTCTTTGGCAGCAGCTGCTGCAAGTGGGCAAGGGAGCTGCGAGAGTGAAGAAGGGGACGGTCCATCTAGCTGAGGAAAGAAGAAGCTCCCCGAGGCGCAGTTTGTTGCGCTCAGTTTCAAGGCTGCCTGGAGGAGGGGGGGACTTGAAGAACGCCTTCTTTCTGGACGCCTCCTCCTGGCTGTGCTCCAGCTGCATGCACTCTGCAGCACGGAAGGTTTAGGAACGTGCTGCTGGCCAGCTTGTGTCCAGGAGTGCAAGGGCTGCGCCTTCCTTTCTGAAGCAGCCAGAGCATTCTCAGCTGCATGTGCTTGTGAAGCAGCTCTTGGCTGGACATTTGAAATTGGCTCCCCTGAGTACATGAGCCCGGTGCCCAGCTGCTTGGTTCTTCGCCTTCTGTGCTCTGGACAGAAGTGAAGCCCAGCCATGGCTTGGAGCTTTGCCGCTCTTCAGCGTGAACACTGCACGCAGCCACAGTGTGCTGTGCAGGGATTTTCCTTCAGCTCGACGGACAAGCATTTTCTTGCTGTTTCACCGAGTGCAAACTGTCCGTGTAGCTCTCGCTCAGCGAAATGCGTTTGGAGAGAAACACTTGCTGGAGTAGCTTTTCGCTGGGCAAGACTTTCAACACAGCACCACAATTCGGGCAAGGAGCAGCAGAAAGGAAGACCATCTTTTGGTCCTGGCACCTTCTTCTGGGCGAGACGCCTATCCGCCTCTTCGCTCCCTGCAAGGCTGTAAGCTTGGCGCTGGTACTTGCAAGGGAGAAGGCAGGTGCAGAGAGCACCGCCGTCTGCCGGCGCTGTGCAGGCTGGAAAGGAAAGAGGGCTACCACTAGGATGTGCTGCAAATACAGGTTTGCACGCGTCGAGGGTAAGCTCCGGCTAAGCTCGTTGACCTCAAACTGTTCTCTGTGCGAGACTTAGCTGAGAAGCTTTCCGTTAAGATTCAGGCTACCACGCAGACCGAATGTGCTGCTACCTAGCGCTGAGAGAGAAAGTGCAGAGGCCAGGCGTGTTTGGGCAGAGGCAGCAGCCTGGAGGCTTTCGCTGCCAGCACCGTGCTCTCTGGGCGAGAAGCAGACGACTGTTCGTCTCCAGCTAAACGAAAGCGCGACCTGCTACGAAGAGCATAAGAACGAAGGCAGAGCAGCAGGCTGCTGTGCGAATCGCCCAGGCTGCAAGAGGAAGCGTGCGTGGCACTCGCTTGTTTGCGGATTCACTTTAGCAGTCGGAAGCAGAAAGTTCAACCTGCGGCTACTTGTGCTGCTACCTATTTCTCTTCCAGTATTCCCTGGAACCAATTCTGCTAGCTTCATGCTTGGCGATGCAGAGATGACAGTGGTAGATGCGGTGGAGAAGGGAAAAACAGAGTGCAGAGGACAGTTTCTGGTGCTTGACGTGAGGCAAGGGGAAGGTTCAGCCCAGCAGAGGCTTTGACTTCTGGAGCCTTTTTCTTTGGCAGCAGCTGCTGCAAGTGGGCAAGGGAGCTGCGAGAGTGAAGAAGGGGACGGTCCATCTAGCTGAGGAAAGAAGAAGCTCCCCGAGGCGCAGTTTGTTGTGCTCAGTTTCAAGGCTGCCTGGAGGAGGGGGGGACTTGAAGAACGCCTTCTTTCTGGACGCCTCCTTCTGGCTGTGCTCCAGCTGCATGCACTCTGCAGCACGGAAGGTTTAGGAACGTGCTGCTGGCCAGCTTGTGTCCAGGAGTGCAAGGGCTGCGCCTTCCTTTCTGAAGCAGCCAGAGCATTCTCAGCTGCATGTGCTTGTGAAGCAGCTCTTGGCTGGACATTTGAAATTGGCTCCCCTGAGTACATGAGCCCGGTGCCCAGCTGCTTGGTTCTTCGCCTTCTGTGCTCTGGACAGAAGTGAAGCCCAGCCATGGCTTGGAGCTTTGCCGCTCTTCAGCGTGAACACTGCACGCAGCCACAGTGTGCTGTGCAGGGATTTTCCTTCAGCTCGACGGACAAGCATTTTCTTGCTGTTTCACCGAGTGCAAACTGTCCGTGTAGCTCTCGCTCAGCGAAATGCGTTTGGAGAGAAACACTTGCTGGAGTAGCTTTTCGCTGGGCAAGACTTTCAACACAGCACCACAATTCGGGCAAGGAGCAGCAGAAAGGAAGACCATCTTTTGGTCCTGGCACCTTCTTCTGGGCGAGACGCCTATCCGCCTCTTCGCTCCCTGCAAGGCTGTAAGCTTGGCGCTGGTACTTGCAAGGGAGAAGGCAGGTGCAGAGAGCACCGCCGTCTGCCGGCGCTGTGCAGGCTGGAAAGGAAAGAGGGCTACCACTAGGATGTGCTGCAAATACAGGTTTGCACGCGTCGAGGGTAAGCTCCGCGTAAGCTCGTTCACCTACAACTGTTCTCTGTGCGAGACTTAGCTGAGAAGCTTTCCGTTAAGATTCAGGCTACCACGCAGACCGAATGTGCTGCTACCTAGCGCTGAGAGAGAAAGTGCAGAGGCCAGGCGTGTTTGGGCAGAGGCAGCAGCCTGGAGGCTTTCGCTGCCAGCACCGTGCTCTCTGGGCGAGAAGCAGACGACTGTTCGTCTCCAGCTAAACGAAAGCGCGACCTGCTACGAAGAGCATAAGAACGAAGGCAGAGCAGCAGGCTGCTGTGCGAATCGCCCAGGCTGCAAGAGGAAGCGTGCGTGGCACTCGCTTGTTTGCGGATTCACTTTAGCAGTCGGAAGCAGAAAGTTCAACCTGCGGCTACTTGTGCTGCTACCTATTTCTCTTCCAGTATTCCCTGGAACCAATTCTGCTAGCTTCATGCTTGGCGATGCAGAGATGACAGTGGTAGATGCGGTGGAGAAGGGAAAAACAGAGTGCAGAGGACAGTTTCTGGTGCTTGACGTGAGGCAAGGGGAAGGTTCAGCCCAGCAGAGGCTGTTACCCCTGGAGCCTTTTTCTTTGGCAGCAGCTGCTGCAAGTGGGCAAGGGAGCTGCGAGAGTGAAGAAGGGGACGGTCCATCTAGCTGAGGAAAGAAGAAGCTCCCCGAGGCGCAGTTTGTTGTGCTCAGTTTCAAGGCTGCCTGGAGGAGGGGGGGACTTGAAGAACGCCTTCTTTCTGGACGCCTCCTCCTGGCTGTGCTCCAGCTGCATGCACTCTGCAGCACGGAAGGTTTAGGAACGTGCTGCTGGCCAGCTTGTGTCCAGGAGTGCAAGGGCTGCGCCTTCCTTTCTGAAGCAGCCAGAGCATTCTCCGCTGCAGCTGCTTGTGAAGCAGCTCTTGGCTGGACATTTGAAATTGGCTCCCCTGAGTACATGAGCCCGGTGCCCAGCTGCTTGGTTCTTCGCCTTCTGTGCTCTGGACAGAAGTGAAGCCCAGCCATGGCTTGGAGCTTTGCCGCTCTTCAGCGTGAACACTGCACGCAGCCACAGTGTGCTGTGCAGGGATTTTCCTTCAGCTCGACGGACAAGCATTTTCTTGCTGTTTCACCGAGTGCAAACTGTCCGTGTAGCTCTCGCTCAGCGAAATGCGTTTGGAGAGAAACACTTGCTGGAGTAGCTTTTCGCTGGGCAAGACTTTCAACACAGCACCACAATTCGGGCAAGGAGCAGCAGAAAGGAAGACCATCTTTTGGTCCTGGCACCTTCTTCTGGGCGAGACGCCTATCCGCCTCTTCGCTCCCTGCAAGGCTGTAAGCTTGGCGCTGGTACTTGCAAGGGAGAAGGCAGGTGCAGAGAGCACCGCCGTCTGCCGGCGCTGTGCAGGCTGGAAAGGAAAGAGGGCTACCACTAGGATGTGCTGCAAATACAGGTTTGCACGCGTCGAGGGTAAGCTCCGGCTAAGCTCGTTGACCTCAAACTGTTCTCTGTGCGAGACTTAGCTGAGAAGCTTTCCGTTAAGATTCAGGCTACCACGCAGACCGAATGTGCTGCTACCTAGCGCTGAGAGAGAAAGTGCAGAGGCCAGGCGTGTTTGGGCAGAGGCAGCAGCCTGGAGGCTTTCGCTGCCAGCACCGTGCTCTCTGGGCGAGAAGCAGACGACTGTTCGTCTCCAGCTAAACGAAAGCGCGACCTGCTACGAAGAGCATAAGAACGAAGGCAGAGCAGCAGGCTGCTGTGCGAATCGCCCAGGCTGCAAGAGGAAGCGTGCGTGGCACTCGCTTGTTTGCGGATTCACTTTAGCAGTCGGAAGCAGAAAGTTCAACCTGCGGCTACTTGTGCTGCTACCTATTTCTCTTCCAGTATTCCCTGGAACCAATTCTGCTAGCTTCATGCTTGGCGATGCAGAGATGACAGTGGTAGATGCGGTGGAGAAGGGAAAAACAGAGTGCAGAGGACAGTTTCTGGTGCTTGACGTGAGGCAAGGGGAAGGTTCAGCCCAGCAGAGGCTGTTACCCCTGGAGCCTTTTTCTTTGGCAGCAGCTGCTGCAAGTGGGCAAGGGAGCTGCGAGAGTGAAGAAGAGGACGGTCCATCTAGCTGAGGAAAGAAGAAGCTCCCCGAGGCGCAGTTTGTTGTGCTCAGTTTCAAGGCTGCCTGGAGGAGGGGGGGACTTGAAGAACGCTTTCTTTCTGGACGCCTCCTCCTGGCTGTGCTCCAGCTGCATGCACTCTGCAGCACGGAAGGTTTAGGAACCTGCTGCTGGCCAGCTTGTGTCCAGGAGTGCAAGGGCTGCGCCTTCCTTTCTGAAGCAGCCAGAGCATTCTCAGCTGCATGTGCTTGTGAAGCAGCTCTTGGCTGGACATTTGAAATTGGCTCCCCTGAGTACATGAGCCCGGTGCCCAGCTGCTTGGTTCTTCGCCTTCTGTGCTCTGGACAGAAGTGAAGCCCAGCCATGGCTTGGAGCTTTGCCGCTCTTCAGCGTGAACACTGCACGCAGCCACAGTGTGCTGTGCAGGGATTTTCCTTCAGCTCGACGGACAAGCATTTTCTTGCTGTTTCACCGAGTGCAAACTGTCCGTGTAGCTCTCGCTCAGCGAAATGCGTTTGGAGAGAAACACTTGCTGGAGTAGCTTTTCGCTGGGCAAGACTTTCAACACAGCACCACAATTCGGGCAAGGAGCAGGAGAAAGGAAGACCATCTTTTGGTCCTGGCACCTTCTTCTGGGCGAGACGCCTATCCGCCTCTTCGCTCCCTGCAAGGCTGTAAGCTTGGCGCTGGTACTTGCAAGTGAGAAGGCAGGTGCAGAGAGCACCGCCGTCTGCCGGCGCTGTGCAGGCTGGAAAGGAAAGAGGGCTACCACTAGGATGTGCTGCAAATACAGGTTTCCACGCGTCGAGGGTAAGCTCCGCGTAAGCTCGTTCACCTACAACTGTTCTCTGTGCGAGACTTAGCTGAGAAGCTTTCCGTTAAGATTCAGGCTACCACGCAGACCGAATGTGCTGCTACCTAGCGCTGAGAGAGAAAGTGCAGAGGCCAGGCGTGTTTGGGCAGAGGCAGCAGCCTGGAGGCTTTCGCTGCCAGCACCGTGCTCTCTGGGCGAGAAGCAGACGACTGTTCGTCTCCAGCTAAACGAAAGCGCGACCTGCTACGAAGAGCATAAGAACGAAGGCAGAGCAGCAGGCTGCTGTGCGAATCGCCCAGGCTGCAAGAGGAAGCGTGCGTGGCACTCGCTTGTTTGCGGATTCACTTTAGCAGTCGGAAGCAGAAAGTTCAACCTGCGGCTACTTGTGCTGCTACCTATTTCTCTTCCAGTATTCCCTGGAACCAATTCTGCTAGCTTCATGCTTGGCGATGCAGAGATGACAGTGGTAGATGCGGTGGAGAAGGGAAAAACAGAGTGCAGAGGACAGTTTCTGGTGCTTGACGTGAGGCAAGGGGAAGGTTCAGCCCAGCAGAGGCTGTTACCCCTGGAGCCTTTTTCTTTGGCAGCAGCTGCTGCAAGTGGGCAAGGGAGCTGCGAGAGTGAAGAAGGGGACGGTCCATCTAGCTGAGGAAAGAAGAAGCTCCCCGAGGCGCAGTTTGTTGCGCTCAGTTTCAAGGCTGCCTGGAGGAGGGGGGACTTGAAGAACGCCTTCTTTCTGGACGCCTCCTTCTGGCTGTGCTCCAGCTGCATGCACTCTGCAGCACGGAAGGTTTAGGAACCTGCTGCTGGCCAGCTTGTGTCCAGGAGTGCAAGGGCTGCGCCTTCCTTTCTGAAGCAGCCAGAGCATTCTCAGCTGCATGTGCTTGTGAAGCAGCTCTTGGCTGGACATTTGAAATTGGCTCCCCTGAGTACATGAGCCCGGTGCCCAGCTGCTTGGTTCTTCGCCTTCTGTGCTCTGGACAGAAGTGAAGCCCAGCCATGGCTTGGAGCTTTGCCGCTCTTCAGCGTGAACACTGCACGCAGCCACAGTGTGCTGTGCAGGGATTTTCCTTCAGCTCGACGGACAAGCATTTTCTTGCTGTTTCACCGAGTGCAAACTGTCCGTGTAGCTCTCGCTCAGCGAAATGCGTTTGGAGAGAAACACTTGCTGGAGTAGCTTTTCGCTGGGCAAGACTTTCAACACAGCACCACAATTCGGGCAAGGAGCAGGAGAAAGGAAGACCATCTTTTGGTCCTGGCACGTTCTTCTGGGCGAGACGCCTATCCGCCTCTTCGCTCCCTGCAAGGCTGTAAGCTTGGCGCTGGTACTTGCAAGGGAGAAGGCAGGTGCAGAGAGCACCGCCGTCTGCCGGCGCTGTGCAGGCTGGAAAGGAAAGAGGGCTACCACTAGGATGTGCTGCAAATACAGGTTTGCACGCGTCGAGGGTAAGCTCCGGCTAAGCTCGTTGACCTCAAACTGTTCTCTGTGCGAGACTTAGCTGAGAAGCTTTCCGTTAAGATTCAGGCTACCACGCAGACCGAATGTGCTGCTACCTAGCGCTGAGAGAGAAAGTGCAGAGGCCAGGCGTGTTTGGGCAGAGGCAGCAGCCTGGAGGCTTTCGCTGCCAGCACCGTGCTCTCTGGGCGAGAAGCAGACGACTGTTCGTCTCCAGCTAAACGAAAGCGCGACCTGCTACGAAGAGCATAAGAACGAAGGCAGAGCAGCAGGCTGCTGTGCGAATCGCCCAGGCTGCAAGAGGAAGCGTGCGTGGCACTCGCTTGTTTGCGGATTCACTTTAGCAGTCGGAAGCAGAAAGTTCAACCTGCGGCTACTTGTGCTGCTACCTATTTCTCTTCCAGTATTCCCTGGAACCAATTCTGCTAGCTTCATGCTTGGAGATGCAGAGATGACAGTGGTAGATGCGGTGGAGAAGGGAAAAACAGAGTGCAGAGGACAGTTTCTGGTGCTTGACGTGAGGCAAGGGGAAGGTTCAGCCCAGCAGAGGCTGTTACCCCTGGAGCCTTTTTCTTTGGCAGCAGCTGCTGCAAGTGGGCAAGGGAGCTGCGAGAGTGAAGAAGGGGACGGTCCATCTAGCTGAGGAAAGAAGAAGCTCCCCGAGGCGCAGTTTGTTGTGCTCAGTTTCAAGGCTGCCTGGAGGAGGGGGGGACTTGAAGAACGCCTTCTTTCTGGACGCCTCCTTCTGGCTGTGCTCCAGCTGCATGCACTCTGCAGCACGGAAGGTTTAGGAACCTGCTGCTGGCCAGCTTGTGTCCAGGAGTGCAAGGGCTGCGCCTTCCTTTCTGAAGCAGCCAGAGCATTCTCAGCTGCATGTGCTTGTGAAGCAGCTCTTGGCTGGACATTTGAAATTGGCTCCCCTGAGTACATGAGCCCGGTGCCCAGCTGCTTGGTTCTTCGCCTTCTGTGCTCTGGACAGAAGTGAAGCCCAGCCATGGCTTGGAGCTTTGCCGCTCTTCAGCGTGAACACTGCACGCAGCCACAGTGTGCTGTGCAGGGATTTTCCTTCAGCTCGACGGACAAGCATTTTCTTGCTGTTTCACCGAGTGCAAACTGTCCGTGTAGCTCTCGCTCAGCGAAATGCGTTTGGAGAGAAACACTTGCTGGAGTAGCTTTTCGCTGGGCAAGACTTTCAACACAGCACCACAATTCGGGCAAGGAGCAGCAGAAAGGAAGACCATCTTTTGGTCCTGGCACCTTCTTCTGGGCGAGACGCCTATCCGCCTCTTCGCTCCCTGCAAGGCTGTAAGCTTGGCGCTGGTACTTGCAAGTGAGAAGGCAGGTGCAGAGAGCACCGCCGTCTGCCGGCGCTGTGCAGGCTGGAAAGGAAAGAGGGCTACCACTAGGATGTGCTGCAAATACAGGTTTGCACGCGTCGAGGGTAAGCTCCGGCTAAGCTCGTTGACCTCAAACTGTTCTCTGTGCGAGACTTAGCTGAGAAGCTTTCCGTTAAGATTCAGGCTACCACGCAGACCGAATGTGCTGCTACCTAGCGCTGAGAGAGAAAGTGCAGAGGCCAGGCGTGTTTGGGCAGAGGCAGCAGCCTGGAGGCTTTCGCTGCCAGCACCGTGCTCTCTGGGCGAGAAGCAGACGACTGTTCGTCTCCAGCTAAACGAAAGCGCGACCTGCTACGAAGAGCATAAGAACGAAGGCAGAGCAGCAGGCTGCTGTGCGAATCGCCCAGGCTGCAAGAGGAAGCGTGCGTGGCACTCGCTTGTTTGCGGATTCACTTTAGCAGTCGGAAGCAGAAAGTTCAACCTGCGGCTACTTGTGCTGCTACCTATTTCTCTTCCAGTATTCCCTGGAACCAATTCTGCTAGCTTCATGCTTGGCGATGCAGAGATGACAGTGGTAGATGCGGTGGAGAAGGGAAAAACAGAGTGCAGAGGACAGTTTCTGGTGCTTGACGTGAGGCAAGGGGAAGGTTCAGCCCAGCAGAGGCTGTTACCCCTGGAGCCTTTTTCTTTGGCAGCAGCTGCTGCAAGTGGGCAAGGGAGCTGCGAGAGTGAAGAAGAGGACGGTCCATCTAGCTGAGGAAAGAAGAAGCTCCCCGAGGCGCAGTTTGTTGTGCTCAGTTTCAAGGCTGCCTGGAGGAGGGGGGGACTTGAAGAACGCCTTCTTTCTGGACGCCTCCTTCTGGCTGTGCTCCAGCTGCATGCACTCTGCAGCACGGAAGGTTTAGGAACGTGCTGCTGGCCAGCTTGTGTCCAGGAGTGCAAGGGCTGCGCCTTCCTTTCTGAAGCAGCCAGAGCATTCTCAGCTGCATGTGCTTGTGAAGCAGCTCTTGGCTGGACATTTGAAATTGGCTCCCCTGAGTACATGAGCCCGGTGCCCAGCTGCTTGGTTCTTCGCCTTCTGTGCTCTGGACAGAAGTGAAGCCCAGCCATGGCTTGGAGCTTTGCCGCTCTTCAGCGTGAACACTGCACGCAGCCACAGTGTGCTGTGCAGGGATTTTCCTTCAGCTCGACGGACAAGCATTTTCTTGCTGTTTCACCGAGTGCAAACTGTCCGTGTAGCTCTCGCTCAGCGAAATGCGTTTGGAGAGAAACACTTGCTGGAGTAGCTTTTCGCTGGGCAAGACTTTCAACACAGCACCACAATTCGGGCAAGGAGCAGCAGAAAGGAAGACCATCTTTTGGTCCTGGCACCTTCTTCTGGGCGAGACGCCTATCCGCCTCTTCGCTCCCTGCAAGGCTGTAAGCTTGGCGCTGGTACTTGCAAGGGAGAAGGCAGGTGCAGAGAGCACCGCCGTCTGCCGGCGCTGTGCAGGCTGGAAAGGAAAGAGGGCTACCACTAGGATGTGCTGCAAATACAGGTTTCCACGCGTCGAGGGTAAGCTCCGGCTAAGCTCGTTGACCTCAAACTGTTCTCTGTGCGAGACGTAGCTGAGAAGCTTTCCGTTAAGATTCAGGCTACCACGCAGACCGAATGTGCTGCTACCTAGCGCTGAGAGAGAAAGTGCAGAGGCCAGGCGTGTTTGGGCAGAGGCAGCAGCCTGGAGGCTTTCGCTGCCAGCACCGTGCTCTCTGGGCGAGAAGCAGACGACTGTTCGTCTCCAGCTAAACGAAAGCGCGACCTGCTACGAAGAGCATAAGAACGAAGGCAGAGCAGCAGGCTGCTGTGCGAATCGCCCAGGCTGCAAGAGGAAGCGTGCGTGGCACTCGCTTGTTTGCGGATTCACTTTAGCAGTCGGAAGCAGAAAGTTCAACCTGCGGCTACTTGTGCTGCTACCTATTTCTCTTCCAGTATTCCCTGGAACCAATTCTGCTAGCTTCATGCTTGGCGATGCAGAGATGACAGTGGTAGATGCGGTGGAGAAGGGAAAAACAGAGTGCAGAGGACAGTTTCTGGTGCTTGACGTGAGGCAAGGGGAAGGTTCAGCCCAGCAGAGGCTGTTACCCCTGGAGCCTTTTTCTTTGGCAGCAGCTGCTGCAAGTGGGCAAGGGAGCTGCGAGAGTGAAGAAGGGGACGGTCCATCTAGCTGAGGAAAGAAGAAGCTCCCCGAGGCGCAGTTTGTTGTGCTCAGTTTCAAGGCTGCCTGGAGGAGGGGGGGACTTGAAGAACGCCTTCTTTCTGGACGCCTCCTTCTGGCTGTGCTCCAGCTGCATGCACTCTGCAGCACGGAAGGTTTAGGAACGTGCTGCTGGCCAGCTTGTGTCCAGGAGTGCAAGGGCTGCGCCTTCCTTTCTGAAGCAGCCAGAGCATTCTCCGCTGCAGCTGCTTGTGAAGCAGCTCTTGGCTGGACATTTGAAATTGGCTCCCCTGAGTACATGAGCCCGGTGCCCAGCTGCTTGGTTCTTCGCCTTCTGTGCTCTGGACAGAAGTGAAGCCCAGCCATGGCTTGGAGCTTTGCCGCTCTTCAGCGGGAACACTGCACGCAGCCACAGTGTGCTGTGCAGGGATTTTCCTTCAGCTCGACGGACAAGCATTTTCTTGCTGTTTCACCGAGTGCAAACTGTCCGTGTAGCTCTCGCTCAGCGAAATGCGTTTGGAGAGAAACACTTGCTGGAGTAGCTTTTCGCTGGGCAAGACTTTCAACACAGCACCACAATTCGGGCAAGGAGCAGGAGAAAGGAAGACCATCTTTTGGTCCTGGCACCTTCTTCTGGGCGAGACGCCTATCCGCCTCTTCGCTCCCTGCAAGGCTGTAAGCTTGGCGCTGGTACTTGCAAGGGAGAAGGCAGGTGCAGAGAGCACCGCCGTCTGCCGGCGCTGTGCAGGCTGGAAAGGAAAGAGGGCTACCACTAGGATGTGCTGCAAATACAGGTTTGCACGCGTCGAGGGTAAGCTCCGGCTAAGCTCGTTGACCTCAAACTGTTCTCTGTGCGAGACTTAGCTGAGAAGCTTTCCGTTAAGATTCAGGCTACCACGCAGACCGAATGTGCTGCTACCTAGCGCTGAGAGAGAAAGTGCAGAGGCCAGGCGTGTTTGGGCAGAGGCAGCAGCCTGGAGGCTTTCGCTGCCAGCACCGTGCTCTCTGGGCGAGAAGCAGACGACTGTTCGTCTCCAGCTAAACGAAAGCGCGACCTGCTACGAAGAGCATAAGAACGAAGGCAGAGCAGCAGGCTGCTGTGCGAATCGCCCAGGCTGCAAGAGGAAGCGTGCGTGGCACTCGCTTGTTTGCGGATTCACTTTAGCAGTCGGAAGCAGAAAGTTCAACCTGCGGCTACTTGTGCTGCTACCTATTTCTCTTCCAGTATTCCCTGGAACCAATTCTGCTAGCTTCATGCTTGGCGATGCAGAGATGACAGTGGTAGATGCGGTGGAGAAGGGAAAAACAGAGTGCAGAGGACAGTTTCTGGTGCTTGACGTGAGGCAAGGGGAAGGTTCAGCCCAGCAGAGGCTGTTACCCCTGGAGCCTTTTTCTTTGGCAGCAGCTGCTGCAAGTGGGCAAGGGAGCTGCGAGAGTGAAGAAGGGGACGGTCCATCTAGCTGAGGAAAGAAGAAGCTCCCCGAGGCGCAGTTTGTTGTGCTCAGTTTCAAGGCTGCCTGGAGGAGGGGGGGACTTGAAGAACGCCTTCTTTCTGGACGCCTCCTTCTGGCTGTGCTCCAGCTGCATGCACTCTGCAGCACGGAAGGTTTAGGAACGTGCTGCTGGCCAGCTTGTGTCCAGGAGTGCAAGGGCTGCGCCTTCCTTTCTGAAGCAGCCAGAGCATTCTCAGCTGCATGTGCTTGTGAAGCAGCTCTTGGCTGGACATTTGAAATTGGCTCCCCTGAGTACATGAGCCCGGTGCCCAGCTGCTTGGTTCTTCGCCTTCTGTGCTCTGGACAGAAGTGAAGCCCAGCCATGGCTTGGAGCTTTGCCGCTCTTCAGCGTGAACACTGCACGCAGCCACAGTGTGCTGTGCAGGGATTTTCCTTCAGCTCGACGGACAAGCATTTTCTTGCTGTTTCACCGAGTGCAAACTGTCCGTGTAGCTCTCGCTCAGCGAAATGCGTTTGGAGAGAAACACTTGCTGGAGTAGCTTTTCGCTGGGCAAGACTTTCAACACAGCACCACAATTCGGGCAAGGAGCAGCAGAAAGGAAGACCATCTTTTGGTCCTGGCACCTTCTTCTGGGCGAGACGCCTATCCGCCTCTTCGCTCCCTGCAAGGCTGTAAGCTTGGCGCTGGTACTTGCAAGGGAGAAGGCAGGTGCAGAGAGCACCGCCGTCTGCCGGCGCTGTGCAGGCTGGAAAGGAAAGAGGGCTACCACTAGGATGTGCTGCAAATACAGGTTTGCACGCGTCGAGGGTAAGCTCCGGCTAAGCTCGTTGACCTCAAACTGTTCTCTGTGCGAGACTTAGCTGAGAAGCTTTCCGTTAAGATTCAGGCTACCACGCAGACCGAATGTGCTGCTACCTAGCGCTGAGAGAGAAAGTGCAGAGGCCAGGCGTGTTTGGGCAGAGGCAGCAGCCTGGAGGCTTTCGCTGCCAGCACCGTGCTCTCTGGGCGAGAAGCAGACGACTGTTCGTCTCCAGCTAAACGAAAGCGCGACCTGCTACGAAGAGCATAAGAACGAAGGCAGAGCAGCAGGCTGCTGTGCGAATCGCCCAGGCTGCAAGAGGAAGCGTGCGTGGCACTCGCTTGTTTGCGGATTCACTTTAGCAGTCGGAAGCAGAAAGTTCAACCTGCGGCTACTTGTGCTGCTACCTATTTCTCTTCCAGTATTCCCTGGAACCAATTCTGCTAGCTTCATGCTTGGCGATGCAGAGATGACAGTGGTAGATGCGGTGGAGAAGGGAAAAACAGAGTGCAGAGGACAGTTTCTGGTGCTTGACGTGAGGCAAGGGGAAGGTTCAGCCCAGCAGAGCCTGTTACCCCTGGAGCCTTTTTCTTTGGCAGCAGCTGCTGCAAGTGGGCAAGGGAGCTGCGAGAGTGAAGAAGGGGACGGTCCATCTAGCTGAGGAAAGAAGAAGCTCCCCGAGGCGCAGTTTGTTGCGCTCAGTTTCAAGGCTGCCTGGAGGAGGGGGGGACTTGAAGAACGCCTTCTTTCTGGACGCCTCCTTCTGGCTGTGCTCCAGCTGCATGCACTCTGCAGCACGGAA
Source organism: Corvus hawaiiensis (assembly GCF_020740725.1). Lineage (NCBI taxonomy): Eukaryota > Metazoa > Chordata > Aves > Passeriformes > Corvidae > Corvus > Corvus hawaiiensis. The sequence continues at coordinate 8,378,940 of NC_063216.1, forward strand.
GGTTTAGGAACGTGCTGCTGGCCAGCTTGTGTCCAGGAGTGCAAGGGCTGCGCCTTCCTTTCTGAAGCAGCCAGAGCATTCTCAGCTGCATGTGCTTGTGAAGCAGCTCTTGGCTGGACATTTGAAATTGGCTCCCCTGAGTACATGAGCCCGGTGCCCAGCTGCTTGGTTCTTCGCCTTCTGTGCTCTGGACAGAAGTGAAGCCCAGCCATGGCTTGGAGCTTTGCCGCTCTTCAGCGTGAACACTGCACGCAGCCACAGTGTGCTGTGCAGGGATTTTCCTTCAGCTCGACGGACAAGCATTTTCTTGCTGTTTCACCGAGTGCAAACTGTCCGTGTAGCTCTCGCTCAGCGAAATGCGTTTGGAGAGAAACACTTGCTGGAGTAGCTTTTCGCTGGGCAAGACTTTCAACACAGCACCACAATTCGGGCAAGGAGCAGCAGAAAGGAAGACCATCTTTTGGTCCTGGCACGTTCTTCTGGGCGAGACGCCTATCCGCCTCTTCGCTCCCTGCAAGGCTGTAAGCTTGGCGCTGGTACTTGCAAGGGAGAAGGCAGGTGCAGAGAGCACCGCCGTCTGCCGGCGCTGTGCAGGCTGGAAAGGAAAGAGGGCTACCACTAGGATGTGCTGCAAATACAGGTTTGCACGCGTCGAGGGTAAGCTCCGGCTAAGCTCGTTGACCTCAAACTGTTCTCTGTGCGAGACTTAGCTGAGAAGCTTTCCGTTAAGATTCAGGCTACCACGCAGACCGAATGTGCTGCTACCTAGCGCTGAGAGAGAAAGTGCAGAGGCCAGGCGTGTTTGGGCAGAGGCAGCAGCCTGGAGGCTTTCGCTGCCAGCACCGTGCTCTCTGGGCGAGAAGCAGACGACTGTTCGTCTCCAGCTAAACGAAAGCGCGACCTGCTACGAAGAGCATAAGAACGAAGGCAGAGCAGCAGGCTGCTGTGCGAATCGCCCAGGCTGCAAGAGGAAGCGTGCGTGGCACTCGCTTGTTTGCGGATTCACTTTAGCAGTCGGAAGCAGAAAGTTCAACCTGCGGCTACTTGTGCTGCTACCTATTTCTCTTCCAGTATTCCCTGGAACCAATTCTGCTAGCTTCATGCTTGGCGATGCAGAGATGACAGTGGTAGATGCGGTGGAGAAGGGAAAAACAGAGTGCAGAGGACAGTTTCTGGTGCTTGACGTGAGGCAAGGGGAAGGTTCAGCCCAGCAGAGGCTGTTACCCCTGGAGCCTTTTTCTTTGGCAGCAGCTGCTGCAAGTGGGCAAGGGAGCTGCGAGAGTGAAGAAGGGGACGGTCCATCTAGCTGAGGAAAGAAGAAGCTCCCCGAGGCGCAGTTTGTTGCGCTCAGTTTCAAGGCTGCCTGGAGGAGGGGGGGACTTGAAGAACGCCTTCTTTCTGGACGCCTCCTCCTGGCTGTGCTCCAGCTGCATGCACTCTGCAGCACGGAAGGTTTAGGAACGTGCTGCTGGCCAGCTTGTGTCCAGGAGTGCAAGGGCTGCGCCTTCCTTTCTGAAGCAGCCAGAGCATTCTCCGCTGCAGCTGCTTGTGAAGCAGCTCTTGGCTGGACATTTGAAATTGGCTCCCCTGAGTACATGAGCCCGGTGCCCAGCTGCTTGGTTCTTCGCCTTCTGTGCTCTGGACAGAAGTGAAGCCCAGCCATGGCTTGGAGCTTTGCCGCTCTTCAGCGTGAACACTGCACGCAGCCACAGTGTGCTGTGCAGGGATTTTCCTTCAGCTCGACGGACAAGCATTTTCTTGCTGTTTCACCGAGTGCAAACTGTCCGTGTAGCTCTCGCTCAGCGAAATGCGTTTGGAGAGAAACACTTGCTGGAGTAGCTTTTCGCTGGGCAAGACTTTCAACACAGCACCACAATTCGGGCAAGGAGCAGCAGAAAGGAAGACCATCTTTTGGTCCTGGCACGTTCTTCTGGGCGAGACGCCTATCCGCCTCTTCGCTCCCTGCAAGGCTGTAAGCTTGGCGCTGGTACTTGCAAGGGAGAAGGCAGGTGCAGAGAGCACCGCCGTCTGCCGGCGCTGTGCAGGCTGGAAAGGAAAGAGGGCTACCACTAGGATGTGCTGCAAATACAGGTTTGCACGCGTCGAGGGTAAGCTCCGGCTAAGCTCGTTGACCTCAAACTGTTCTCTGTGCGAGACTTAGCTGAGAAGCTTTCCGTTAAGATTCAGGCTACCACGCAGACCGAATGTGCTGCTACCTAGCGCTGAGAGAGAAAGTGCAGAGGCCAGGCGTGTTTGGGCAGAGGCAGCAGCCTGGAGGCTTTCGCTGCCAGCACCGTGCTCTCTGGGCGAGAAGCAGACGACTGTTCGTCTCCAGCTAAACGAAAGCGCGACCTGCTACGAAGAGCATAAGAACGAAGGCAGAGCAGCAGGCTGCTGTGCGAATCGCCCAGGCTGCAAGAGGAAGCGTGCGTGGCACTCGCTTGTTTGCGGATTCACTTTAGCAGTCGGAAGCAGAAAGTTCAACCTGCGGCTACTTGTGCTGCTACCTATTTCTCTTCCAGTATTCCCTGGAACCAATTCTGCTAGCTTCATGCTTGGCGATGCAGAGATGACAGTGGTAGATGCGGTGGAGAAGGGAAAAACAGAGTGCAGAGGACAGTTTCTGGTGCTTGACGTGAGGCAAGGGGAAGGTTCAGCCCAGCAGAGGCTTTGACTTCTGGAGCCTTTTTCTTTGGCAGCAGCTGCTGCAAGTGGGCAAGGGAGCTGCGAGAGTGAAGAAGGGGACGGTCCATCTAGCTGAGGAAAGAAGAAGCTCCCCGAGGCGCAGTTTGTTGCGCTCAGTTTCAAGGCTGCCTGGAGGAGGGGGGGACTTGAAGAACGCCTTCTTTCTGGACGCCTCCTCCTGGCTGTGCTCCAGCTGCATGCACTCTGCAGCACGGAAGGTTTAGGAACGTGCTGCTGGCCAGCTTGTGTCCAGGAGTGCAAGGGCTGCGCCTTCCTTTCTGAAGCAGCCAGAGCATTCTCAGCTGCATGTGCTTGTGAAGCAGCTCTTGGCTGGACATTTGAAATTGGCTCCCCTGAGTACATGAGCCCGGTGCCCAGCTGCTTGGTTCTTCGCCTTCTGTGCTCTGGACAGAAGTGAAGCCCAGCCATGGCTTGGAGCTTTGCCGCTCTTCAGCGTGAACACTGCACGCAGCCACAGTGTGCTGTGCAGGGATTTTCCTTCAGCTCGACGGACAAGCATTTTCTTGCTGTTTCACCGAGTGCAAACTGTCCGTGTAGCTCTCGCTCAGCGAAATGCGTTTGGAGAGAAACACTTGCTGGAGTAGCTTTTCGCTGGGCAAGACTTTCAACACAGCACCACAATTCGGGCAAGGAGCAGCAGAAAGGAAGACCATCTTTTGGTCCTGGCACCTTCTTCTGGGCGAGACGCCTATCCGCCTCTTCGCTCCCTGCAAGGCTGTAAGCTTGGCGCTGGTACTTGCAAGGGAGAAGGCAGGTGCAGAGAGCACCGCCGTCTGCCGGCGCTGTGCAGGCTGGAAAGGAAAGAGGGCTACCACTAGGATGTGCTGCAAATACAGGTTTGCACGCGTCGAGGGTAAGCTCCGCGTAAGCTCGTTCACCTACAACTGTTCTCTGTGCGAGACTTAGCTGAGAAGCTTTCCGTTAAGATTCAGGCTACCACGCAGACCGAATGTGCTGCTACCTAGCGCTGAGAGAGAAAGTGCAGAGGCCAGGCGTGTTTGGGCAGAGGCAGCAGCCTGGAGGCTTTCGCTGCCAGCACCGTGCTCTCTGGGCGAGAAGCAGACGACTGTTCGTCTCCAGCTAAACGAAAGCGCGACCTGCTACGAAGAGCATAAGAACGAAGGCAGAGCAGCAGGCTGCTGTGCGAATCGCCCAGGCTGCAAGAGGAAGCGTGCGTGGCACTCGCTTGTTTGCGGATTCACTTTAGCAGTCGGAAGCAGAAAGTTCAACCTGCGGCTACTTGTGCTGCTACCTATTTCTCTTCCAGTATTCCCTGGAACCAATTCTGCTAGCTTCATGCTTGGCGATGCAGAGATGACAGTGGTAGATGCGGTGGAGAAGGGAAAAACAGAGTGCAGAGGACAGTTTCTGGTGCTTGACGTGAGGCAAGGGGAAGGTTCAGCCCAGCAGAGGCTGTTACCCCTGGAGCCTTTTTCTTTGGCAGCAGCTGCTGCAAGTGGGCAAGGGAGCTGCGAGAGTGAAGAAGGGGACGGTCCATCTAGCTGAGGAAAGAAGAAGCTCCCCGAGGCGCAGTTTGTTGTGCTCAGTTTCAAGGCTGCCTGGAGGAGGGGGGGACTTGAAGAACGCCTTCTTTCTGGACGCCTCCTCCTGGCTGTGCTCCAGCTGCATGCACTCTGCAGCACGGAAGGTTTAGGAACGTGCTGCTGGCCAGCTTGTGTCCAGGAGTGCAAGGGCTGCGCCTTCCTTTCTGAAGCAGCCAGAGCATTCTCCGCTGCAGCTGCTTGTGAAGCAGCTCTTGGCTGGACATTTGAAATTGGCTCCCCTGAGTACATGAGCCCGGTGCCCAGCTGCTTGGTTCTTCGCCTTCTGTGCTCTGGACAGAAGTGAAGCCCAGCCATGGCTTGGAGCTTTGCCGCTCTTCAGCGTGAACACTGCACGCAGCCACAGTGTGCTGTGCAGGGATTTTCCTTCAGCTCGACGGACAAGCATTTTCTTGCTGTTTCACCGAGTGCAAACTGTCCGTGTAGCTCTCGCTCAGCGAAATGCGTTTGGAGAGAAACACTTGCTGGAGTAGCTTTTCGCTGGGCAAGACTTTCAACACAGCACCACAATTCGGGCAAGGAGCAGCAGAAAGGAAGACCATCTTTTGGTCCTGGCACCTTCTTCTGGGCGAGACGCCTATCCGCCTCTTCGCTCCCTGCAAGGCTGTAAGCTTGGCGCTGGTACTTGCAAGGGAGAAGGCAGGTGCAGAGAGCACCGCCGTCTGCCGGCGCTGTGCAGGCTGGAAAGGAAAGAGGGCTACCACTAGGATGTGCTGCAAATACAGGTTTGCACGCGTCGAGGGTAAGCTCCGGCTAAGCTCGTTGACCTCAAACTGTTCTCTGCGCGAGACTTAGCTGAGAAGCTTTCCGTTAAGATTCAGGCTACCACGCAGACCGAATGTGCTGCTACCTAGCGCTGAGAGAGAAAGTGCAGAGGCCAGGCGTGTTTGGGCAGAGGCAGCAGCCTGGAGGCTTTCGCTGCCAGCACCGTGCTCTCTGGGCGAGAAGCAGACGACTGTTCGTCTCCAGCTAAACGAAAGCGCGACCTGCTACGAAGAGCATAAGAACGAAGGCAGAGCAGCAGGCTGCTGTGCGAATCGCCCAGGCTGCAAGAGGAAGCGTGCGTGGCACTCGCTTGTTTGCGGATTCACTTTAGCAGTCGGAAGCAGAAAGTTCAACCTGCGGCTACTTGTGCTGCTACCTATTTCTCTTCCAGTATTCCCTGGAACCAATTCTGCTAGCTTCATGCTTGGCGATGCAGAGATGACAGTGGTAGATGCGGTGGAGAAGGGAAAAACAGAGTGCAGAGGACAGTTTCTGGTGCTTGACGTGAGGCAAGGGGAAGGTTCAGCCCAGCAGAGGCTGTTACCCCTGGAGCCTTTTTCTTTGGCAGCAGCTGCTGCAAGTGGGCAAGGGAGCTGCGAGAGTGAAGAAGGGGACGGTCCATCTAGCTGAGGAAAGAAGAAGCTCCCCGAGGCGCAGTTTGTTGCGCTCAGTTTCAAGGCTGCCTGGAGGAGGGGGGACTTGAAGAACGCCTTCTTTCTGGACGCCTCCTTCTGGCTGTGCTCCAGCTGCATGCACTCTGCAGCACGGAAGGTTTAGGAACCTGCTGCTGGCCAGCTTGTGTCCAGGAGTGCAAGGGCTGCGCCTTCCTTTCTGAAGCAGCCAGAGCATTCTCAGCTGCATGTGCTTGTGAAGCAGCTCTTGGCTGGACATTTGAAATTGGCTCCCCTGAGTACATGAGCCCGGTGCCCAGCTGCTTGGTTCTTCGCCTTCTGTGCTCTGGACAGAAGTGAAGCCCAGCCATGGCTTGGAGCTTTGCCGCTCTTCAGCGTGAACACTGCACGCAGCCACAGTGTGCTGTGCAGGGATTTTCCTTCAGCTCGACGGACAAGCATTTTCTTGCTGTTTCACCGAGTGCAAACTGTCCGTGTAGCTCTCGCTCAGCGAAATGCGTTTGGAGAGAAACACTTGCTGGAGTAGCTTTTCGCTGGGCAAGACTTTCAACACAGCACCACAATTCGGGCAAGGAGCAGGAGAAAGGAAGACCATCTTTTCGTCCTGGCACCTTCTTCTGGGCGAGACGCCTATCCGCCTCTTCGCTCCCTGCAAGGCTGTAAGCTTGGCGCTGGTACTTGCAAGGGAGAAGGCAGGTGCAGAGAGCACCGCCGTCTGCCGGCGCTGTGCAGGCTGGAAAGGAAAGAGGGCTACCACTAGGATGTGCTGCAAATAAAGGTTTCCACGCGTCGAGGGTAAGCTCCGGCTAAGCTCGTTGACCTACAACTGTTCTCTTTGCGAGACGTAGCTGAGAAGCTTTCCGTTAAGATTCAGGCTACCACGCAGACCGAATGTGCTGCTACCTAGCGCTGAGAGAGAAAGTGCAGAGGCCAGGCGTGTTTGGGCAGAGGCAGCAGCCTGGAGGCTTTCGCTGCCAGCACCGTGCTCTCTGGGCGAGAAGCAGACGACTGTTCGTCTCCAGCTAAACGAAAGCGCGACCTGCTACGAAGAGCATAAGAACGAAGGCAGAGCAGCAGGCTGCTGTGCGAATCGCCCAGGCTGCAAGAGGAAGCGTGCGTGGCACTCGCTTGTTTGCGGATTCACTTTAGCAGTCGGAAGCAGAAAGTTCAACCTGCGGCTACTTGTGCTGCTACCTATTTCTCTTCCAGTATTCCCTGGAACCAATTCTGCTAGCTTCATGCTTGGCGATGCAGAGATGACAGTGGTAGATGCGGTGGAGAAGGGAAAAACAGAGTGCAGAGGACAGTTTCTGGTGCTTGACGTGAGGCAAGGGGAAGGTTCAGCCCAGCAGAGGCTGTTACCCCTGGAGCCTTTTTCTTTGGCAGCAGCTGCTGCAAGTGGGCAAGGGAGCTGCGAGAGTGAAGAAGGGGACGGTCCATCTAGCTGAGGAAAGAAGAAGCTCCCCGAGGCGCAGTTTGTTGTGCTCAGTTTCAAGGCTGCCTGGAGGAGGGGGGGACTTGAAGAACGCCTTCTTTCTGGACGCCTCCTTCTGGCTGTGCTCCAGCTGCATGCACTCTGCAGCACGGAAGGTTTAGGAACCTGCTGCTGGCCAGCTTGTGTCCAGGAGTGCAAGGGCTGCGCCTTCCTTTCTGAAGCAGCCAGAGCATTCTCCGCTGCAGCTGCTTGTGAAGCAGCTCTTGGCTGGACATTTGAAATTGGCTCCCCTGAGTACATGAGCCCGGTGCCCAGCTGCTTGGTTCTTCGCCTTCTGTGCTCTGGACAGAAGTGAAGCCCAGCCATGGCTTGGAGCTTTGCCGCTCTTCAGCGGGAACACTGCACGCAGCCACAGTGTGCTGTGCAGGGATTTTCCTTCAGCTCGACGGACAAGCATTTTCTTGCTGTTTCACCGAGTGCAAACTGTCCGTGTAGCTCTCGCTCAGCGAAATGCGTTTGGAGAGGAACACTTGCTGGAGTAGCTTTTCGCTGGGCAAGACTTTCAACACAGCACCACAATTCGGGCAAGGAGCAGCAGAAAGGAAGACCATCTTTTGGTCCTGGCACCTTCTTCTGGGCGAGACGCCTATCCGCCTCTTCGCTCCCTGCAAGGCTGTAAGCTTGGCGCTGGTACTTGCAAGTGAGAAGGCAGGTGCAGAGAGCACCGCCGTCTGCCGGCGTTGTGCAGGCTGGAAAGGAAAGAGGGCTACCACTAGGATGTGCTGCAAATACAGGTTTCCACGCGTCGAGGGTAAGCTCCGGCTAAGCTCGTTGACCTCAAACTGTTCTCTGTGCGAGACTTAGCTGAGAAGCTTTCCGTTAAGATTCAGGCTACCACGCAGACCGAATGTGCTGCTACCTAGCGCTGAGAGAGAAAGTGCAGAGGCCAGGCGTGTTTGGGCAGAGGCAGCAGCCTGGAGGCTTTCGCTGCCAGCACCGTGCTCTCTGGGCGAGAAGCAGACGACTGTTCGTCTCCAGCTAAACGAAAGCGCGACCTGCTACGAAGAGCATAAGAACGAAGGCAGAGCAGCAGGCTGCTGTGCGAATCGCCCAGGCTGCAAGAGGAAGCGTGCGTGGCACTCGCTTGTTTGCGGATTCACTTTAGCAGTCGGAAGCAGAAAGTTCAACCTGCGGCTACTTGTGCTGCTACCTATTTCTCTTCCAGTATTCCCTGGAACCAATTCTGCTAGCTTCATGCTTGGCGATGCAGAGATGACAGTGGTAGATGCGGTGGAGAAGGCAAAAACAGAGTGCAGAGGACAGTTTCTGGTGCTTGACGTGAGGCAAGGGGAAGGTTCAGCCCAGCAGAGGCTGTTACCCCTGGAGCCTTTTTCTTTGGCAGCAGCTGCTGCAAGTGGGCAAGGGAGCTGCGAGAGTGAAGAAGGGGACGGTCCATCTAGCTGAGGAAAGAAGAAGCTCCCCGAGGCGCAGTTTGTTGTGCTCAGTTTCAAGGCTGCCTGGAGGAGGGGGGGACTTGAAGAACGCCTTCTTTCTGGACGCCTCCTCCTGGCTGTGCTCCAGCTGCATGCACTCTGCAGCACGGAAGGTTTAGGAACGTGCTGCTGGCCAGCTTGTGTCCAGGAGTGCAAGGGCTGCGCCTTCCTTTCTGAAGCAGCCAGAGCATTCTCCGCTGCAGATGCTTGTGAAGCAGCTCTTGGCTGGACATTTGAAATTGGCTCCCCTGAGTACATGAGCCCGGTGCCCAGCTGCTTGGTTCTTCGCCTTCTGTGCTCTGGACAGAAGTGAAGCCCAGCCATGGCTTGGAGCTTTGCCGCTCTTCAGCGTGAACACTGCACGCAGCCACAGTGTGCTGTGCAGGGATTTTCCTTCAGCTCGACGGACAAGCATTTTCTTGCTGTTTCACCGAGTGCAAACTGTCCGTGTAGCTCTCGCTCAGCGAAATGCGTTTGGAGAGAAACACTTGCTGGAGTAGCTTTTCGCTGGGCAAGACTTTCAACACAGCACCACAATTCGGGCAAGGAGCAGCAGAAAGGAAGACCATCTTTTGGTCCTGGCACCTTCTTCTGGGCGAGACGCCTATCCGCCTCTTCGCTCCCTGCAAGGCTGTAAGCTTGGCGCTGGTACTTGCAAGTGAGAAGGCAGGTGCAGAGAGCACCGCCGTCTGCCGGCGTTGTGCAGGCTGGAAAGGAAAGAGGGCTACCACTAGGATGTGCTGCAAATACAGGTTTGCACGCGTCGAGGGTAAGCTCCGGCTAAGCTCGTTGACCTCAAACTGTTCTCTGTGCGAGACTTAGCTGAGAAGCTTTCCGTTAAGATTCAGGCTACCACGCAGACCGAATGTGCTGCTACCTAGCGCTGAGAGAGAAAGTGCAGAGGCCAGGCGTGTTTGGGCAGAGGCAGCAGCCTGGAGGCTTTCGCTGCCAGCACCGTGCTCTCTGGGCGAGAAGCAGACGACTGTTCGTCTCCAGCTAAACGAAAGCGCGACCTGCTACGAAGAGCATAAGAACGAAGGCAGAGCAGCAGGCTGCTGTGCGAATCGCCCAGGCTGCAAGAGGAAGCGTGCGTGGCACTCGCTTGTTTGAGGATTCACTTTAGCAGTCGGAAGCAGAAAGTTCAACCTGCGGCTACTTGTGCTGCTACCTATTTCTCTTCCAGTATTCCCTGGAACCAATTCTGCTAGCTTCATGCTTGGCGATGCAGAGATGACAGTGGTAGATGCGGTGGAGAAGGGAAAAACAGAGTGCAGAGGACAGTTTCTGGTGCTTGACGTGAGGCAAGGGGAAGGTTCAGCCCAGCAGAGGCTGTTACCCCTGGAGCCTTTTTCTTTGGCAGCAGCTGCTGCAAGTGGGCAAGGGAGCTGCGAGAGTGAAGAAGAGGACGGTCCATCTAGCTGAGGAAAGAAGAAGCTCCCCGAGGCGCAGTTTGTTGTGCTCAGTTTCAAGGCTGCCTGGAGGAGGGGGGGACTTGAAGAACGCTTTCTTTCTGGACGCCTCCTCCTGGCTGTGCTCCAGCTGCATGCACTCTGCAGCACGGAAGGTTTAGGAACCTGCTGCTGGCCAGCTTGTGTCCAGGAGTGCAAGGGCTGCGCCTTCCTTTCTGAAGCAGCCAGAGCATTCTCAGCTGCATGTGCTTGTGAAGCAGCTCTTGGCTGGACATTTGAAATTGGCTCCCCTGAGTACATGAGCCCGGTGCCCAGCTGCTTGGTTCTTCGCCTTCTGTGCTCTGGACAGAAGTGAAGCCCAGCCATGGCTTGGAGCTTTGCCGCTCTTCAGCGTGAACACTGCACGCAGCCACAGTGTGCTGTGCAGGGATTTTCCTTCAGCTCGACGGACAAGCATTTTCTTGCTGTTTCACCGAGTGCAAACTGTCCGTGTAGCTCTCGCTCAGCGAAATGCGTTTGGAGAGAAACACTTGCTGGAGTAGCTTTTCGCTGGGCAAGACTTTCAACACAGCACCACAATTCGGGCAAGGAGCAGCAGAAAGGAAGACCATCTTTTGGTCCTGGCACCTTCTTCTGGGCGAGACGCCTATCCGCCTCTTCGCTCCCTGCAAGGCTGTAAGCTTGGCGCTGGTACTTGCAAGGGAGAAGGCAGGTGCAGAGAGCACCGCCGTCTGCCGGCGCTGTGCAGGCTGGAAAGGAAAGAGGGCTACCACTAGGATGTGCTGCAAATACAGGTTTGCACGCGTCGAGGGTAAGCTCCGGCTAAGCTCGTTGACCTCAACCTGTTCTCTGTGCGAGACTTAGCTGAGAAGCTTTCCGTTAAGATTCAGGCTACCACGCAGACCGAATGTGCTGCTACCTAGCGCTGAGAGAGAAAGTGCAGAGGCCAGGCGTGTTTGGGCAGAGGCAGCAGCCTGGAGGCTTTCGCTGCCAGCACCGTGCTCTCTGGGCGAGAAGCAGACGACTGTTCGTCTCCAGCTAAACGAAAGCGCGACCTGCTACGAAGAGCATAAGAACGAAGGCAGAGCAGCAGGCTGCTGTGCGAATCGCCCAGGCTGCAAGAGGAAGCGTGCGTGGCACTCGCTTGTTTGCGGATTCACTTTAGCAGTCGGAAGCAGAAAGTTCAACCTGCGGCTACTTGTGCTGCTACCTATTTCTCTTCCAGTATTCCCTGGAACCAATTCTGCTAGCTTCATGCTTGGCGATGCAGAGATGACAGTGGTAGATGCGGTGGAGAAGGGAAAAACAGAGTGCAGAGGACAGTTTCTGGTGCTTGACGTGAGGCAAGGGGAAGGTTCAGCCCAGCAGAGGCTGTTACCCCTGGAGCCTTTTTCTTTGGCAGCAGCTGCTGCAAGTGGGCAAGGGAGCTGCGAGAGTGAAGAAGGGGACGGTCCATCTAGCTGAGGAAAGAAGAAGCTCCCCGAGGCGCAGTTTGTTGTGCTCAGTTTCAAGGCTGCCTGGAGGAGGGGGGGACTTGAAGAACGCCTTCTTTCTGGACGCCTCCTTCTGGCTGTGCTCCAGCTGCATGCACTCTGCAGCACGGAAGGTTTAGGAACGTGCTGCTGGCCAGCTTGTGTCCAGGAGTGCAAGGGCTGCGCCTTCCTTTCTGAAGCAGCCAGAGCATTCTCAGCTGCAGCTGCTTGTGAAGCAGCTCTTGGCTGGACATTTGAAATTGGCTCCCCTGAGTACATGAGCCCGGTGCCCAGCTGCTTGGTTCTTCGCCTTCTGTGCTCTGGACAGAAGTGAAGCCCAGCCATGGCTTGGAGCTTTGCCGCTCTTCAGCGGGAACACTGCACGCAGCCACAGTGTGCTGTGCAGGGATTTTCCTTCAGCTCGACGGACAAGCATTTTCTTGCTGTTTCACCGAGTGCAAACTGTCCGTGTAGCTCTCGCTCAGCGAAATGCGTTTGGAGAGGAACACTTGCTGGAGTAGCTTTTCGCTGGGCAAGACTTTCAACACAGCACCACAATTCGGGCAAGGAGCAGCAGAAAGGAAGACCATCTTTTGGTCCTGGCACCTTCTTCTGGGCGAGACGCCTATCCGCCTCTTCGCTCCCTGCAAGGCTGTAAGCTTGGCGCTGGTACTTGCAAGTGAGAAGGCAGGTGCAGAGAGCACCGCCGTCTGCCGGCGTTGTGCAGGCTGGAAAGGAAAGAGGGCTACCACTAGGATGTGCTGCAAATACAGGTTTGCACGCGTCGAGGGTAAGCTCCGGCTAAGCTCGTTGACCTCAACCTGTTCTCTGTGCGAGACTTAGCTGAGAAGCTTTCCGTTAAGATTCAGGCTACCACGCAGACCGAATGTGCTGCTACCTAGCGCTGAGAGAGAAAGTGCAGAGGCCAGGCGTGTTTGGGCAGAGGCAGCAGCCTGGAGGCTTTCGCTGCCAGCACCGTGCTCTCTGGGCGAGAAGCAGACGACTGTTCGTCTCCAGCTAAACGAAAGCGCGACCTGCTACGAAGAGCATAAGAACGAAGGCAGAGCAGCAGGCTGCTGTGCGAATCGCCCAGGCTGCAAGAGGAAGCGTGCGTGGCACTCGCTTGTTTGCGGATTCACTTTAGCAGTCGGAAGCAGAAAGTTCAACCTGCGGCTACTTGTGCTGCTACCTATTTCTCTTCCAGTATTCCCTGGAACCAATTCTGCTAGCTTCATGCTTGGAGATGCAGAGATGACAGTGGTAGATGCGGTGGAGAAGGGAAAAACAGAGTGCAGAGGACAGTTTCTGGTGCTTGACGTGAGGCAAGGGGAAGGTTCAGCCCAGCAGAGGCTGTTACCCCTGGAGCCTTTTTCTTTGGCAGCAGCTGCTGCAAGTGGGCAAGGGAGCTGCGAGAGTGAAGAAGGGGACGGTCCATCTAGCTGAGGAAAGAAGAAGCTCCCCGAGGCGCAGTTTGTTGCGCTCAGTTTCAAGGCTGCCTGGAGGAGGGGGGGACTTGAAGAACGCCTTCTTTCTGGACGCCTCCTCCTGGCTGTGCTCCAGCTGCATGCACTCTGCAGCACGGAAGGTTTAGGAACCTGCTGCTGGCCAGCTTGTGTCCAGGAGTGCAAGGGCTGCGCCTTCCTTTCTGAAGCAGCCAGAGCATTCTCAGCTGCATGTGCTTGTGAAGCAGCTCTTGGCTGGACATTTGAAATTGGCTCCCCTGAGTACATGAGCCCGGTGCCCAGCTGCTTGGTTCTTCGCCTTCTGTGCTCTGGACAGAAGTGAAGCCCAGCCATGGCTTGGAGCTTTGCCGCTCTTCAGCGTGAACACTGCACGCAGCCACAGTGTGCTGTGCAGGGATTTTCCTTCAGCTCGACGGACAAGCATTTTCTTGCTGTTTCACCGAGTGCAAACTGTCCGTGTAGCTCTCGCTCAGCGAAATGCGTTTGGAGAGGAACACTTGCTGGAGTAGCTTTTCGCTGGGCAAGACTTTCAACACAGCACCACAATTCGGGCAAGGAGCAGCAGAAAGGAAGACCATCTTTTGGTCCTGGCACCTTCTTCTGGGCGAGACGCCTATCCGCCTCTTCGCTCCCTGCAAGGCTGTAAGCTTGGCGCTGGTACTTGCAAGGGAGAAGGCAGGTGCAGAGAGCACCGCCGTCTGCCGGCGTTGTGCAGGCTGGAAAGGAAAGAGGGCTACCACTAGGATGTGCTGCAAATACAGGTTTGCACGCGTCGAGGGTAAGCTCCGCGTAAGCTCGTTGACCTCAAACTGTTCTCTGTGCGAGACTTAGCTGAGAAGCTTTCCGTTAAGATTCAGGCTACCACGCAGACCGAATGTGCTGCTACCTAGCGCTGAGAGAGAAAGTGCAGAGGCCAGGCGTGTTTGGGCAGAGGCAGCAGCCTGGAGGCTTTCGCTGCCAGCACCGTGCTCTCTGGGCGAGAAGCAGACGACTGTTCGTCTCCAGCTAAACGAAAGCGCGACCTGCTACGAAGAGCATAAGAACGAAGGCAGAGCAGCAGGCTGCTGTGCGAATCGCCCAGGCTGCAAGAGGAAGCGTGCGTGGCACTCGCTTGTTTGCGGATTCACTTTAGCAGTCGGAAGCAGAAAGTTCAACCTGCGGCTACTTGTGCTGCTACCTATTTCTCTTCCAGTATTCCCTGGAACCAATTCTGCTAGCTTCATGCTTGGAGATGCAGAGATGACAGTGGTAGATGCGGTGGAGAAGGGAAAAACAGAGTGCAGAGGACAGTTTCTGGTGCTTGACGTGAGGCAAGGGGAAGGTTCAGCCCAGCAGAGGCTTTGACTTCTGGAGCCTTTTTCTTTGGCAGCAGCTGCTGCAAGTGGGCAAGGGAGCTGCGAGAGTGAAGAAGGGGACGGTCCATCTAGCTGAGGAAAGAAGAAGCTCCCCGAGGCGCAGTTTGTTGTGCTCAGTTTCAAGGCTGCCTGGAGGAGGGGGGGACTTGAAGAACGCCTTCTTTCTGGACGCCTCCTTCTGGCTGTGCTCCAGCTGCATGCACTCTGCAGCACGGAAGGTTTAGGAACCTGCTGCTGGCCAGCTTGTGTCCAGGAGTGCAAGGGCTGCGCCTTCCTTTCTGAAGCAGCCAGAGCATTCTCAGCTGCATGTGCTTGTGAAGCAGCTCTTGGCTGGACATTTGAAATTGGCTCCCCTGAGTACATGAGCCCGGTGCCCAGCTGCTTGGTTCTTCGCCTTCTGTGCTCTGGACAGAAGTGAAGCCCAGCCATGGCTTGGAGCTTTGCCGCTCTTCAGCGTGAACACTGCACGCAGCCACAGTGTGCTGTGCAGGGATTTTCCTTCAGCTCGACGGACAAGCATTTTCTTGCTGTTTCACCGAGTGCAAACTGTCCGTGTAGCTCTCGCTCAGCGAAATGCGTTTGGAGAGAAACACTTGCTGGAGTAGCTTTTCGCTGGGCAAGACTTTCAACACAGCACCACAATTCGGGCAAGGAGCAGCAGAAAGGAAGACCATCTTTTGGTCCTGGCACCTTCTTCTGGGCGAGACGCCTATCCGCCTCTTCGCTCCCTGCAAGGCTGTAAGCTTGGCGCTGGTACTTGCAAGTGAGAAGGCAGGTGCAGAGAGCACCGCCGTCTGCCGGCGCTGTGCAGGCTGGAAAGGAAAGAGGGCTACCACTAGGATGTGCTGCAAATACAGGTTTGCACGCGTCGAGGGTAAGCTCCGGCTAAGCTCGTTGACCTCAAACTGTTCTCTGTGCGAGACTTAGCTGAGAAGCTTTCCGTTAAGATTCAGGCTACCACGCAGACCGAATGTGCTGCTACCTAGCGCTGAGAGAGAAAGTGCAGAGGCCAGGCGTGTTTGGGCAGAGGCAGCAGCCTGGAGGCTTTCGCTGCCAGCACCGTGCTCTCTGGGCGAGAAGCAGACGACTGTTCGTCTCCAGCTAAACGAAAGCGCGACCTGCTACGAAGAGCATAAGAACGAAGGCAGAGCAGCAGGCTGCTGTGCGAATCGCCCAGGCTGCAAGAGGAAGCGTGCGTGGCACTCGCTTGTTTGCGGATTCACTTTAGCAGTCGGAAGCAGAAAGTTCAACCTGCGGCTACTTGTGCTGCTACCTATTTCTCTTCCAGTATTCCCTGGAACCAATTCTGCTAGCTTCATGCTTGGCGATGCAGAGATGACAGTGGTAGATGCGGTGGAGAAGGGAAAAACAGAGTGCAGAGGACAGTTTCTGGTGCTTGACGTGAGGCAAGGGGAAGGTTCAGCCCAGCAGAGGCTGTTACCCCTGGAGCCTTTTTCTTTGGCAGCAGCTGCTGCAAGTGGGCAAGGGAGCTGCGAGAGTGAAGAAGAGGACGGTCCATCTAGCTGAGGAAAGAAGAAGCTCCCCGAGGCGCAGTTTGTTGTGCTCAGTTTCAAGGCTGCCTGGAGGAGGGGGGGACTTGAAGAACGCCTTCTTTCTGGACGCCTCCTTCTGGCTGTGCTCCAGCTGCATGCACTCTGCAGCACGGAAGGTTTAGGAACGTGCTGCTGGCCAGCTTGTGTCCAGGAGTGCAAGGGCTGCGCCTTCCTTTCTGAAGCAGCCAGAGCATTCTCAGCTGCATGTGCTTGTGAAGCAGCTCTTGGCTGGACATTTGAAATTGGCTCCCCTGAGTACATGAGCCCGGTGCCCAGCTGCTTGGTTCTTCGCCTTCTGTGCTCTGGACAGAAGTGAAGCCCAGCCATGGCTTGGAGCTTTGCCGCTCTTCAGCGTGAACACTGCACGCAGCCACAGTGTGCTGTGCAGGGATTTTCCTTCAGCTCGACGGACAAGCATTTTCTTGCTGTTTCACCGAGTGCAAACTGTCCGTGTAGCTCTCGCTCAGCGAAATGCGTTTGGAGAGAAACACTTGCTGGAGTAGCTTTTCGCTGGGCAAGACTTTCAACACAGCACCACAATTCGGGCAAGGAGCAGCAGAAAGGAAGACCATCTTTTGGTCCTGGCACCTTCTTCTGGGCGAGACGCCTATCCGCCTCTTCGCTCCCTGCAAGGCTGTAAGCTTGGCGCTGGTACTTGCAAGGGAGAAGGCAGGTGCAGAGAGCACCGCCGTCTGCCGGCGCTGTGCAGGCTGGAAAGGAAAGAGGGCTACCACTAGGATGTGCTGCAAATACAGGTTTCCACGCGTCGAGGGTAAGCTCCGGCTAAGCTCGTTGACCTCAAACTGTTCTCTGTGCGAGACGTAGCTGAGAAGCTTTCCGTTAAGATTCAGGCTACCACGCAGACCGAATGTGCTGCTACCTAGCGCTGAGAGAGAAAGTGCAGAGGCCAGGCGTGTTTGGGCAGAGGCAGCAGCCTGGAGGCTTTCGCTGCCAGCACCGTGCTCTCTGGGCGAGAAGCAGACGACTGTTCGTCTCCAGCTAAACGAAAGCGCGACCTGCTACGAAGAGCATAAGAACGAAGGCAGAGCAGCAGGCTGCTGTGCGAATCGCCCAGGCTGCAAGAGGAAGCGTGCGTGGCACTCGCTTGTTTGCGGATTCACTTTAGCAGTCGGAAGCAGAAAGTTCAACCTGCGGCTACTTGTGCTGCTACCTATTTCTCTTCCAGTATTCCCTGGAACCAATTCTGCTAGCTTCATGCTTGGAGATGCAGAGATGACAGTGGTAGATGCGGTGGAGAAGGGAAAAACAGAGTGCAGAGGACAGTTTCTGGTGCTTGACGTGAGGCAAGGGGAAGGTTCAGCCCAGCAGAGGCTGTTACCCCTGGAGCCTTTTTCTTTGGCAGCAGCTGCTGCAAGTGGGCAAGGGAGCTGCGAGAGTGAAGAAGGGGACGGTCCATCTAGCTGAGGAAAGAAGAAGCTCCCCGAGGCGCAGTTTGTTGTGCTCAGTTTCAAGGCTGCCTGGAGGAGGGGGGGACTTGAAGAACGCCTTCTTTCTGGACGCCTCCTTCTGGCTGTGCTCCAGCTGCATGCACTCTGCAGCACGGAAGGTTTAGGAACCTGCTGCTGGCCAGCTTGTGTCCAGGAGTGCAAGGGCTGCGCCTTCCTTTCTGAAGCAGCCAGAGCATTCTCCGCTGCAGCTGCTTGTGAAGCAGCTCTTGGCTGGACATTTGAAATTGGCTCCCCTGAGTACATGAGCCCGGTGCCCAGCTGCTTGGTTCTTCGCCTTCTGTGCTCTGGACAGAAGTGAAGCCCAGCCATGGCTTGGAGCTTTGCCGCTCTTCAGCGTGAACACTGCACGCAGCCACAGTGTGCTGTGCAGGGATTTTCCTTCAGCTCGACGGACAAGCATTTTCTTGCTGTTTCACCGAGTGCAAACTGTCCGTGTAGCTCTCGCTCAGCGAAATGCGTTTGGAGAGAAACACTTGCTGGAGTAGCTTTTCGCTGGGCAAGACTTTCAACACAGCACCACAATTCGGGCAAGGAGCAGCAGAAAGGAAGACCATCTTTTGGTCCTGGCACCTTCTTCTGGGCGAGACGCCTATCCGCCTCTTCGCTCCCTGCAAGGCTGTAAGCTTGGCGCTGGTACTTGCAAGTGAGAAGGCAGGTGCAGAGAGCACCGCCGTCTGCCGGCGCTGTGCAGGCTGGAAAGGAAAGAGGGCTACCACTAGGATGTGCTGCAAATACAGGTTTGCACGCGTCGAGGGTAAGCTCCGGCTAAGCTCGTTGACCTCAACCTGTTCTCTGTGCGAGACTTAGCTGAGAAGCTTTCCGTTAAGATTCAGGCTACCACGCAGACCGAATGTGCTGCTACCTAGCGCTGAGAGAGAAAGTGCAGAGGCCAGGCGTGTTTGGGCAGAGGCAGCAGCCTGGAGGCTTTCGCTGCCAGCACCGTGCTCTCTGGGCGAGAAGCAGACGACTGTTCGTCTCCAGCTAAACGAAAGCGCGACCTGCTACGAAGAGCATAAGAACGAAGGCAGAGCAGCAGGCTGCTGTGCGAATCGCCCAGGCTGCAAGAGGAAGCGTGCGTGGCACTCGCTTGTTTGCGGATTCACTTTAGCAGTCGGAAGCAGAAAGTTCAACCTGCGGCTACTTGTGCTGCTACCTATTTCTCTTCCAGTATTCCCTGGAACCAATTCTGCTAGCTTCATGCTTGGCGATGCAGAGATGACAGTGGTAGATGCGGTGGAGAAGGGAAAAACAGAGTGCAGAGGACAGTTTCTGGTGCTTGACGTGAGGCAAGGGGAAGGTTCAGCCCAGCAGAGGCTGTTACCCCTGGAGCCTTTTTCTTTGGCAGCAGCTGCTGCAAGTGGGCAAGGGAGCTGCGAGAGTGAAGAAGGGGACGGTCCATCTAGCTGAGGAAAGAAGAAGCTCCCCGAGGCGCAGTTTGTTGCGCTCAGTTTCAAGGCTGCCTGGAGGAGGGGGGGACTTGAAGAACGCCTTCTTTCTGGACGCCTCCTTCTGGCTGTGCTCCAGCTGCATGCACTCTGCAGCACGGAAGGTTTAGGAACGTGCTGCTGGCCAGCTTGTGTCCAGGAGTGCAAGGGCTGCGCCTTCCTTTCTGAAGCAGCCAGAGCATTCTCAGCTGCATGTGCTTGTGAAGCAGCTCTTGGCTGGACATTTGAAATTGGCTCCCCTGAGTACATGAGCCCGGTGCCCAGCTGCTTGGTTCTTCGCCTTCTGTGCTCTGGACAGAAGTGAAGCCCAGCCATGGCTTGGAGCTTTGCCGCTCTTCAGCGTGAACACTGCACGCAGCCACAGTGTGCTGTGCAGGGATTTTCCTTCAGCTCGACGGACAAGCATTTTCTTGCTGTTTCACCGAGTGCAAACTGTCCGTGTAGCTCTCGCTCAGCGAAATGCGTTTGGAGAGAAACACTTGCTGGAGTAGCTTTTCGCTGGGCAAGACTTTCAACACAGCACCACAATTCGGGCAAGGAGCAGCAGAAAGGAAGACCATCTTTTGGTCCTGGCACCTTCTTCTGGGCGAGACGCCTATCCGCCTCTTCGCTCCCTGCAAGGCTGTAAGCTTGGCGCTGGTACTTGCAAGGGAGAAGGCAGGTGCAGAGAGCACCGCCGTCTGCCGGCGCTGTGCAGGCTGGAAAGGAAAGAGGGCTACCACTAGGATGTGCTGCAAATACAGGTTTGCACGCGTCGAGGGTAAGCTCCGGCTAAGCTCGTTGACCTCAACCTGTTCTCTGTGCGAGACTTAGCTGAGAAGCTTTCCGTTAAGATTCAGGCTACCACGCAGACCGAATGTGCTGCTACCTAGCGCTGAGAGAGAAAGTGCAGAGGCCAGGCGTGTTTGGGCAGAGGCAGCAGCCTGGAGGCTTTCGCTGCCAGCACCGTGCTCTCTGGGCGAGAAGCAGACGACTGTTCGTCTCCAGCTAAACGAAAGCGCGACCTGCTACGAAGAGCATAAGAACGAAGGCAGAGCAGCAGGCTGCTGTGCGAATCGCCCAGGCTGCAAGAGGAAGCGTGCGTGGCACTCGCTTGTTTGCGGATTCACTTTAGCAGTCGGAAGCAGAAAGTTCAACCTGCGGCTACTTGTGCTGCTACCTATTTCTCTTCCAGTATTCCCTGGAACCAATTCTGCTAGCTTCATGCTTGGCGATGCAGAGATGACAGTGGTAGATGCGGTGGAGAAGGGAAAAACAGAGTGCAGAGGACAGTTTCTGGTGCTTGACGTGAGGCAAGGGGAAGGTTCAGCCCAGCAGAGGCTGTTACCCCTGGAGCCTTTTTCTTTGGCAGCAGCTGCTGCAAGTGGGCAAGGGAGCTGCGAGAGTGAAGAAGGGGACGGTCCATCTAGCTGAGGAAAGAAGAAGCTCCCCGAGGCGCAGTTTGTTGCGCTCAGTTTCAAGGCTGCCTGGAGGAGGGGGGGACTTGAAGAACGCCTTCTTTCTGGACGCCTCCTTCTGGCTGTGCTCCAGCTGCATGCACTCTGCAGCACGGAAGGTTTAGGAACGTGCTGCTGGCCAGCTTGTGTCCAGGAGTGCAAGGGCTGCGCCTTCCTTTCTGAAGCAGCCAGAGCATTCTCAGCTGCATGTGCTTGTGAAGCAGCTCTTGGCTGGACATTTGAAATTGGCTCCCCTGAGTACATGAGCCCGGTGCCCAGCTGCTTGGTTCTTCGCCTTCTGTGCTCTGGACAGAAGTGAAGCCCAGCCATGGCTTGGAGCTTTGCCGCTCTTCAGCGTGAACACTGCACGCAGCCACAGTGTGCTGTGCAGGGATTTTCCTTCAGCTCGACGGACAAGCATTTTCTTGCTGTTTCACCGAGTGCAAACTGTCCGTGTAGCTCTCGCTCAGCGAAATGCGTTTGGAGAGAAACACTTGCTGGAGTAGCTTTTCGCTGGGCAAGACTTTCAACACAGCACCACAATTCGGGCAAGGAGCAGCAGAAAGGAAGACCATCTTTTGGTCCTGGCACCTTCTTCTGGGCGAGACGCCTATCCGCCTCTTCGCTCCCTGCAAGGCTGTAAGCTTGGCGCTGGTACTTGCAAGGGAGAAGGCAGGTGCAGAGAGCACCGCCGTCTGCCGGCGCTGTGCAGGCTGGAAAGGAAAGAGGGCTACCACTAGGATGTGCTGCAAATACAGGTTTGCACGCGTCGAGGGTAAGCTCCGGCTAAGCTCGTTGACCTCAAACTGTTCTCTGTGCGAGACTTAGCTGAGAAGCTTTCCGTTAAGATTCAGGCTACCACGCAGACCGAATGTGCTGCTACCTAGCGCTGAGAGAGAAAGTGCAGAGGCCAGGCGTGTTTGGGCAGAGGCAGCAGCCTGGAGGCTTTCGCTGCCAGCACCGTGCTCTCTGGGCGAGAAGCAGACGACTGTTCGTCTCCAGCTAAACGAAAGCGCGACCTGCTACGAAGAGCATAAGAACGAAGGCAGAGCAGCAGGCTGCTGTGCGAATCGCCCAGGCTGCAAGAGGAAGCGTGCGTGGCACTCGCTTGTTTGCGGATTCACTTTAGCAGTCGGAAGCAGAAAGTTCAACCTGCGGCTACTTGTGCTGCTACCTATTTCTCTTCCAGTATTCCCTGGAACCAATTCTGCTAGCTTCATGCTTGGCGATGCAGAGATGACAGTGGTAGATGCGGTGGAGAAGGGAAAAACAGAGTGCAGAGGACAGTTTCTGGTGCTTGACGTGAGGCAAGGGGAAGGTTCAGCCCAGCAGAGGCTGTTACCCCTGGAGCCTTTTTCTTTGGCAGCAGCTGCTGCAAGTGGGCAAGGGAGCTGCGAGAGTGAAGAAGGGGATGGTCCATCTAGCTGAGGAAAGAAGAAGCTCCCCGAGGCGCAGTTTGTTGCGCTCAGTTTCAAGGCTGCCTGGAGGAGGGGGGGACTTGAAGAACGCCTTCTTTCTGGACGCCTCCTCCTGGCTGTGCTCCAGCTGCATGCACTCTGCAGCACGGAAGGTTTAGGAACGTGCTGCTGGCCAGCTTGTGTCCAGGAGTGCAAGGGCTGCGCCTTCCTTTCTGAAGCAGCCAGAGCATTCTCCGCTGCAGCTGCTTGTGAAGCAGCTCTTGGCTGGACATTTGAAATTGGCTCCCCTGAGTACATGAGCCCGGTGCCCAGCTGCTTGGTTCTTCGCCTTCTGTGCTCTGGACAGAAGTGAAGCCCAGCCATGGCTTGGAGCTTTGCCGCTCTTCAGCGTGAACACTGCACGCAGCCACAGTGTGCTGTGCAGGGATTTTCCTTCAGCTCGACGGACAAGCATTTTCTTGCTGTTTCACCGAGTGCAAACTGTCCGTGTAGCTCTCGCTCAGCGAAATGCGTTTGGAGAGAAACACTTGCTGGAGTAGCTTTTCGCTGGGCAAGACTTTCAACACAGCACCACAATTCGGGCAAGGAGCAGCAGAAAGGAAGACCATCTTTTGGTCCTGGCACCTTCTTCTGGGCGAGACGCCTATCCGCCTCTTCGCTCCCTGCAAGGCTGTAAGCTTGGCGCTGGTACTTGCAAGGGAGAAGGCAGGTGCAGAGAGCACCGCCGTCTGCCGGCGCTGTGCAGGCTGGAAAGGAAAGAGGGCTACCACTAGGATGTGCTGCAAATACAGGTTTGCACGCGTCGAGGGTAAGCTCCGGCTAAGCTCGTTGACCTCAAACTGTTCTCTGTGCGAGACTTAGCTGAGAAGCTTTCCGTTAAGATTCAGGCTACCACGCAGACCGAATGTGCTGCTACCTAGCGCTGAGAGAGAAAGTGCAGAGGCCAGGCGTGTTTGGGCAGAGGCAGCAGCCTGGAGGCTTTCGCTGCCAGCACCGTGCTCTCTGGGCGAGAAGCAGACGACTGTTCGTCTCCAGCTAAACGAAAGCGCGACCTGCTACGAAGAGCATAAGAACGAAGGCAGAGCAGCAGGCTGCTGTGCGAATCGCCCAGGCTGCAAGAGGAAGCGTGCGTGGCACTCGCTTGTTTGCGGATTCACTTTAGCAGTCGGAAGCAGAAAGTTCAACCTGCGGCTACTTGTGCTGCTACCTATTTCTCTTCCAGTATTCCCTGGAACCAATTCTGCTAGCTTCATGCTTGGCGATGCAGAGATGACAGTGGTAGATGCGGTGGAGAAGGGAAAAACAGAGTGCAGAGGACAGTTTCTGGTGCTTGACGTGAGGCAAGGGGAAGGTTCAGCCCAGCAGAGGCTTTGACTTCTGGAGCCTTTTTCTTTGGCAGCAGCTGCTGCAAGTGGGCAAGGGAGCTGCGAGAGTGAAGAAGGGGACGGTCCATCTAGCTGAGGAAAGAAGAAGCTCCCCGAGGCGCAGTTTGTTGTGCTCAGTTTCAAGGCTGCCTGGAGGAGGGGGGGACTTGAAGAACGCCTTCTTTCTGGACGCCTCCTTCTGGCTGTGCTCCAGCTGCATGCACTCTGCAGCACGGAAGGTTTAGGAACGTGCTGCTGGCCAGCTTGTGTCCAGGAGTGCAAGGGCTGCGCCTTCCTTTCTGAAGCAGCCAGAGCATTCTCAGCTGCATGTGCTTGTGAAGCAGCTCTTGGCTGGACAGTTGAAATTGGCTCCCCTGAGTACATGAGCCCGGTGCCCAGCTGCTTGGTTCTTCGCCTTCTGTGCTCTGGACAGAAGTGAAGCCCAGCCATGGCTTGGAGCTTTGCCGCTCTTCAGCGTGAACACTGCACGCAGCCACAGTGTGCTGTGCAGGGATTTTCCTTCAGCTCGACGGACAAGCATTTTCTTGCTGTTTCACCGAGTGCAAACTGTCCGTGTAGCTCTCGCTCAGCGAAATGCGTTTGGAGAGAAACACTTGCTGGAGTAGCTTTTCGCTGGGCAAGACTTTCAACACAGCACCACAATTCGGGCAAGGAGCAGGAGAAAGGAAGACCATCTTTTGGTCCTGGCACCTTCTTCTGGGCGAGACGCCTATCCGCCTCTTCGCTCCCTGCAAGGCTGTAAGCTTGGCGCTGGTACTTGCAAGGGAGAAGGCAGGTGCAGAGAGCACCGCCGTCTGCCGGCGCTGTGCAGGCTGGAAAGGAAAGAGGGCTACCACTAGGATGTGCTGCAAATACAGGTTTGCACGCGTCGAGGGTAAGCTCCGGCTAAGCTCGTTGACCTCAAACTGTTCTCTGTGCGAGACTTAGCTGAGAAGCTTTCCGTTAAGATTCAGGCTACCACGCAGACCGAATGTGCTGCTACCTAGCGCTGAGAGAGAAAGTGCAGAGGCCAGGCGTGTTTGGGCAGAGGCAGCAGCCTGGAGGCTTTCGCTGCCAGCACCGTGCTCTCTGGGCGAGAAGCAGACGACTGTTCGTCTCCAGCTAAACGAAAGCGCGACCTGCTACGAAGAGCATAAGAACGAAGGCAGAGCAGCAGGCTGCTGTGCGAATCGCCCAGGCTGCAAGAGGAAGCGTGCGTGGCACTCGCTTGTTTGCGGATTCACTTTAGCAGTCGGAAGCAGAAAGTTCAACCTGCGGCTACTTGTGCTGCTACCTATTTCTCTTCCAGTATTCCCTGGAACCAATTCTGCTAGCTTCATGCTTGGCGATGCAGAGATGACAGTGGTAGATGCGGTGGAGAAGGGAAAAACAGAGTGCAGAGGACAGTTTCTGGTGCTTGACGTGAGGCAAGGGGAAGGTTCAGCCCAGCAGAGGCTGTTACCCCTGGAGCCTTTTTCTTTGGCAGCAGCTGCTGCAAGTGGGCAAGGGAGCTGCGAGAGTGAAGAAGGGGACGGTCCATCTAGCTGAGGAAAGAAGAAGCTCCCCGAGGCGCAGTTTGTTGCGCTCAGTTTCAAGGCTGCCTGGAGGAGGGGGGGACTTGAAGAACGCCTTCTTTCTGGACGCCTCCTTCTGGCTGTGCTCCAGCTGCATGCACTCTGCAGCACGGAAGGTTTAGGAACGTGCTGCTGGCCAGCTTGTGTCCAGGAGTGCAAGGGCTGCGCCTTCCTTTCTGAAGCAGCCAGAGCATTCTCCGCTGCAGCTGCTTGTGAAGCAGCTCTTGGCTGGACATTTGAAATTGGCTCCCCTGAGTACATGAGCCCGGTGCCCAGCTGCTTGGTTCTTCGCCTTCTGTGCTCTGGACAGAAGTGAAGCCCAGCCATGGCTTGGAGCTTTGCCGCTCTTCAGCGTGAACACTGCACGCAGCCACAGTGTGCTGTGCAGGGATTTTCCTTCAGCTCGACGGACAAGCATTTTCTTGCTGTTTCACCGAGTGCAAACTGTCCGTGTAGCTCTCGCTCAGCGAAATGCGTTTGGAGAGAAACACTTGCTGGAGTAGCTTTTCGCTGGGCAAGACTTTCAACACAGCACCACAATTCGGGCAAGGAGCAGGAGAAAGGAAGACCATCTTTTGGTCCTGGCACCTTCTTCTGGGCGAGACGCCTATCCGCCTCTTCGCTCCCTGCAAGGCTGTAAGCTTGGCGCTGGTACTTGCAAGGGAGAAGGCAGGTGCAGAGAGCACCGCCGTCTGCCGGCGCTGTGCAGGCTGGAAAGGAAAGAGGGCTACCACTAGGATGTGCTGCAAATACAGGTTTGCACGCGTCGAGGGTAAGCTCCGGCTAAGCTCGTTGACCTCAAACTGTTCTCTGTGCGAGACTTAGCTGAGAAGCTTTCCGTTAAGATTCAGGCTACCACGCAGACCGAATGTGCTGCTACCTAGCGCTGAGAGAGAAAGTGCAGAGGCCAGGCGTGTTTGGGCAGAGGCAGCAGCCTGGAGGCTTTCGCTGCCAGCACCGTGCTCTCTGGGCGAGAAGCAGACGACTGTTCGTCTCCAGCTAAACGAAAGCGCGACCTGCTACGAAGAGCATAAGAACGAAGGCAGAGCAGCAGGCTGCTGTGCGAATCGCCCAGGCTGCAAGAGGAAGCGTGCGTGGCACTCGCTTGTTTGCGGATTCACTTTAGCAGTCGGAAGCAGAAAGTTCAACCTGCGGCTACTTGTGCTGCTACCTATTTCTCTTCCAGTATTCCCTGGAACCAATTCTGCTAGCTTCATGCTTGGCGATGCAGAGATGACAGTGGTAGATGCGGTGGAGAAGGGAAAAACAGAGTGCAGAGGACAGTTTCTGGTGCTTGACGTGAGGCAAGGGGAAGGTTCAGCCCAGCAGAGGCTGTTACCCCTGGAGCCTTTTTCTTTGGCAGCAGCTGCTGCAAGTGGGCAAGGGAGCTGCGAGAGTGAAGAAGGGGACGGTCCATCTAGCTGAGGAAAGAAGAAGCTCCCCGAGGCGCAGTTTGTTGTGCTCAGTTTCAAGGCTGCCTGGAGGAGGGGGGGACTTGAAGAACGCCTTCTTTCTGGACGCCTCCTTCTGGCTGTGCTCCAGCTGCATGCACTCTGCAGCACGGAAGGTTTAGGAACGTGCTGCTGGCCAGCTTGTGTCCAGGAGTGCAAGGGCTGCGCCTTCCTTTCTGAAGCAGCCAGAGCATTCTCAGCTGCATGTGCTTGTGAAGCAGCTCTTGGCTGGACATTTGAAATTGGCTCCCCTGAGTACATGAGCCCGGTGCCCAGCTGCTTGGTTCTTCGCCTTCTGTGCTCTGGACAGAAGTGAAGCCCAGCCATGGCTTGGAGCTTTGCCGCTCTTCAGCGTGAACACTGCACGCAGCCACAGTGTGCTGTGCAGGGATTTTCCTTCAGCTCGACGGACAAGCATTTTCTTGCTGTTTCACCGAGTGCAAACTGTCCGTGTAGCTCTCGCTCAGCGAAATGCGTTTGGAGAGAAACACTTGCTGGAGTAGCTTTTCGCTGGGCAAGACTTTCAACACAGCACCACAATTCGGGCAAGGAGCAGCAGAAAGGAAGACCATCTTTTGGTCCTGGCACCTTCTTCTGGGCGAGACGCCTATCCGCCTCTTCGCTCCCTGCAAGGCTGTAAGCTTGGCGCTGGTACTTGCAAGGGAGAAGGCAGGTGCAGAGAGCACCGCCGTCTGCCGGCGCTGTGCAGGCTGGAAAGGAAAGAGGGCTACCACTAGGATGTGCTGCAAATACAGGTTTGCACGCGTCGAGGGTAAGCTCCGGCTAAGCTCGTTGACCTCAAACTGTTCTCTGTGCGAGACTTAGCTGAGAAGCTTTCCGTTAAGATTCAGGCTACCACGCAGACCGAATGTGCTGCTACCTAGCGCTGAGAGAGAAAGTGCAGAGGCCAGGCGTGTTTGGGCAGAGGCAGCAGCCTGGAGGCTTTCGCTGCCAGCACCGTGCTCTCTGGGCGAGAAGCAGACGACTGTTCGTCTCCAGCTAAACGAAAGCGCGACCTGCTACGAAGAGCATAAGAACGAAGGCAGAGCAGCAGGCTGCTGTGCGAATCGCCCAGGCTGCAAGAGGAAGCGTGCGTGGCACTCGCTTGTTTGCGGATTCACTTTAGCAGTCGGAAGCAGAAAGTTCAACCTGCGGCTACTTGTGCTGCTACCTATTTCTCTTCCAGTATTCCCTGGAACCAATTCTGCTAGCTTCATGCTTGGCGATGCAGAGATGACAGTGGTAGATGCGGTGGAGAAGGGAAAAACAGAGTGCAGAGGACAGTTTCTGGTGCTTGACGTGAGGCAAGGGGAAGGTTCAGCCCAGCAGAGGCTGTTACCCCTGGAGCCTTTTTCTTTGGCAGCAGCTGCTGCAAGTGGGCAAGGGAGCTGCGAGAGTGAAGAAGGGGACGGTCCATCTAGCTGAGGAAAGAAGAAGCTCCCCGAGGCGCAGTTTGTTGTGCTCAGTTTCAAGGCTGCCTGGAGGAGGGGGGGACTTGAAGAACGCTTTCTTTCTGGACGCCTCCTCCTGGCTGTGCTCCAGCTGCATGCACTCTGCAGCACGGAAGGTTTAGGAACGTGCTGCTGGCCAGCTTGTGTCCAGGAGTGCAAGGGCTGCGCCTTCCTTTCTGAAGCAGCCAGAGCATTCTCAGCTGCATGTGCTTGTGAAGCAGCTCTTGGCTGGACATTTGAAATTGGCTCCCCTGAGTACATGAGCCCGGTGCCCAGCTGCTTGGTTCTTCGCCTTCTGTGCTCTGGACAGAAGTGAAGCCCAGCCATGGCTTGGAGCTTTGCCGCTCTTCAGCGTGAACACTGCACGCAGCCACAGTGTGCTGTGCAGGGATTTTCCTTCAGCTCGACGGACAAGCATTTTCTTGCTGTTTCACCGAGTGCAAACTGTCCGTGTAGCTCTCGCTCAGCGAAATGCGTTTGGAGAGAAACACTTGCTGGAGTAGCTTTTCGCTGGGCAAGACTTTCAACACAGCACCACAATTCGGGCAAGGAGCAGCAGAAAGGAAGACCATCTTTTGGTCCTGGCACGTTCTTCTGGGCGAGACGCCTATCCGCCTCTTCGCTCCCTGCAAGGCTGTAAGCTTGGCGCTGGTACTTGCAAGTGAGAAGGCAGGTGCAGAGAGCACCGCCGTCTGCCGGCGCTGTGCAGGCTGGAAAGGAAAGAGGGCTACCACTAGGATGTGCTGCAAATACAGGTTTCCACGCGTCGAGGGTAAGCTCCGCGTAAGCTCGTTCACCTACAACTGTTCTCTGTGCGAGACTTAGCTGAGAAGCTTTCCGTTAAGATTCAGGCTACCACGCAGACCGAATGTGCTGCTACCTAGCGCTGAGAGAGAAAGTGCAGAGGCCAGGCGTGTTTGGGCAGAGGCAGCAGCCTGGAGGCTTTCGCTGCCAGCACCGTGCTCTCTGGGCGAGAAGCAGACGACTGTTCGTCTCCAGCTAAACGAAAGCGCGACCTGCTACGAAGAGCATAAGAACGAAGGCAGAGCAGCAGGCTGCTGTGCGAATCGCCCAGGCTGCAAGAGGAAGCGTGCGTGGCACTCGCTTGTTTGCGGATTCACTTTAGCAGTCGGAAGCAGAAAGTTCAACCTGCGGCTACTTGTGCTGCTACCTATTTCTCTTCCAGTATTCCCTGGAACCAATTCTGCTAGCTTCATGCTTGGCGATGCAGAGATGACAGTGGTAGATGCGGTGGAGAAGGGAAAAACAGAGTGCAGAGGACAGTTTCTGGTGCTTGACGTGAGGCAAGGGGAAGGTTCAGCCCAGCAGAGGCTGTTACCCCTGGAGCCTTTTTCTTTGGCAGCAGCTGCTGCAAGTGGGCAAGGGAGCTGCGAGAGTGAAGAAGGGGACGGTCCATCTAGCTGAGGAAAGAAGAAGCTCCCCGAGGCGCAGTTTGTTGTGCTCAGTTTCAAGGCTGCCTGGAGGAGGGGGGGACTTGAAGAACGCCTTCTTTCTGGACGCCTCCTTCTGGCTGTGCTCCAGCTGCATGCACTCTGCAGCACGGAAGGTTTAGGAACGTGCTGCTGGCCAGCTTGTGTCCAGGAGTGCAAGGGCTGCGCCTTCCTTTCTGAAGCAGCCAGAGCATTCTCAGCTGCATGTGCTTGTGAAGCAGCTCTTGGCTGGACATTTGAAATTGGCTCCCCTGAGTACATGAGCCCGGTGCCCAGCTGCTTGGTTCTTCGCCTTCTGTGCTCTGGACAGAAGTGAAGCCCAGCCATGGCTTGGAGCTTTGCCGCTCTTCAGCGTGAACACTGCACGCAGCCACAGTGTGCTGTGCAGGGATTTTCCTTCAGCTCGACGGACAAGCATTTTCTTGCTGTTTCACCGAGTGCAAACTGTCCGTGTAGCTCTCGCTCAGCGAAATGCGTTTGGAGAGAAACACTTGCTGGAGTAGCTTTTCGCTGGGCAAGACTTTCAACACAGCACCACAATTCGGGCAAGGAGCAGCAGAAAGGAAGACCATCTTTTGGTCCTGGCACCTTCTTCTGGGCGAGACGCCTATCCGCCTCTTCGCTCCCTGCAAGGCTGTAAGCTTGGCGCTGGTACTTGCAAGGGAGAAGGCAGGTGCAGAGAGCACCGCCGTCTGCCGGCGCTGTGCAGGCTGGAAAGGAAAGAGGGCTACCACTAGGATGTGCTGCAAATACAGGTTTGCACGCGTCGAGGGTAAGCTCCGGCTAAGCTCGTTGACCTCAAACTGTTCTCTGTGCGAGACTTAGCTGAGAAGCTTTCCGTTAAGATTCAGGCTACCACGCAGACCGAATGTGCTGCTACCTAGCGCTGAGAGAGAAAGTGCAGAGGCCAGGCGTGTTTGGGCAGAGGCAGCAGCCTGGAGGCTTTCGCTGCCAGCACCGTGCTCTCTGGGCGAGAAGCAGACGACTGTTCGTCTCCAGCTAAACGAAAGCGCGACCTGCTACGAAGAGCATAAGAACGAAGGCAGAGCAGCAGGCTGCTGTGCGAATCGCCCAGGCTGCAAGAGGAAGCGTGCGTGGCACTCGCTTGTTTGCGGATTCACTTTAGCAGTCGGAAGCAGAAAGTTCAACCTGCGGCTACTTGTGCTGCTACCTATTTCTCTTCCAGTATTCCCTGGAACCAATTCTGCTAGCTTCATGCTTGGCGATGCAGAGATGACAGTGGTAGATGCGGTGGAGAAGGGAAAAACAGAGTGCAGAGGACAGTTTCTGGTGCTTGACGTGAGGCAAGGGGAAGGTTCAGCCCAGCAGAGGCTGTTACCCCTGGAGCCTTTTTCTTTGGCAGCAGCTGCTGCAAGTGGGCAAGGGAGCTGCGAGAGTGAAGAAGGGGACGGTCCATCTAGCTGAGGAAAGAAGAAGCTCCCCGAGGCGCAGTTTGTTGCGCTCAGTTGCAAGGCTGCCTGGAGGAGGGGGGGACTTGAAGAACGCCTTCTTTCTGGACGCCTCCTCCTGGCTGTGCTCCAGCTGCATGCACTCTGCAGCACGGAAGGTTTAGGAACCTGCTGCTGGCCAGCTTGTGTCCAGGAGTGCAAGGGCTGCGCCTTCCTTTCTGAAGCAGCCAGAGCATTCTCAGCTGCATGTGCTTGTGAAGCAGCTCTTGGCTGGACATTTGAAATTGGCTCCCCTGAGTACATGAGCCCGGTGCCCAGCTGCTTGGTTCTTCGCCTTCTGTGCTCTGGACAGAAGTGAAGCCCAGCCATGGCTTGGAGCTTTGCCGCTCTTCAGCGTGAACACTGCACGCAGCCACAGTGTGCTGTGCAGGGATTTTCCTTCAGCTCGACGGACAAGCATTTTCTTGCTGTTTCACCGAGTGCAAACTGTCCGTGTAGCTCTCGCTCAGCGAAATGCGTTTGGAGAGAAACACTTGCTGGAGTAGCTTTTCGCTGGGCAAGACTTTCAACACAGCACCACAATTCGGGCAAGGAGCAGCAGAAAGGAAGACCATCTTTTGGTCCTGGCACCTTCTTCTGGGCGAGACGCCTATCCGCCTCTTCGCTCCCTGCAAGGCTGTAAGCTTGGCGCTGGTACTTGCAAGGGAGAAGGCAGGTGCAGAGAGCACCGCCGTCTGCCGGCGTTGTGCAGGCTGGAAAGGAAAGAGGGCTACCACTAGGATGTGCTGCAAATACAGGTTTGCACGCGTCGAGGGTAAGCTCCGCGTAAGCTCGTTGACCTCAAACTGTTCTCTGTGCGAGACTTAGCTGAGAAGCTTTCCGTTAAGATTCAGGCTACCACGCAGACCGAATGTGCTGCTACCTAGCGCTGAGAGAGAAAGTGCAGAGGCCAGGCGTGTTTGGGCAGAGGCAGCAGCCTGGAGGCTTTCGCTGCCAGCACCGTGCTCTCTGGGCGAGAAGCAGACGACTGTTCGTCTCCAGCTAAACGAAAGCGCGACCTGCTACGAAGAGCATAAGAACGAAGGCAGAGCAGCAGGCTGCTGTGCGAATCGCCCAGGCTGCAAGAGGAAGCGTGCGTGGCACTCGCTTGTTTGCGGATTCACTTTAGCAGTCGGAAGCAGAAAGTTCAACCTGCGGCTACTTGTGCTGCTACCTATTTCTCTTCCAGTATTCCCTGGAACCAATTCTGCTAGCTTCATGCTTGGCGATGCAGAGATGACAGTGGTAGATGCGGTGGAGAAGGGAAAAACAGAGTGCAGAGGACAGTTTCTGGTGCTTGACGTGAGGCAAGGGGAAGGTTCAGCCCAGCAGAGGCTGTTACCCCTGGAGCCTTTTTCTTTGGCAGCAGCTGCTGCAAGTGGGCAAGGGAGCTGCGAGAGTGAAGAAGGGGACGGTCCATCTAGCTGAGGAAAGAAGAAGCTCCCCGAGGCGCAGTTTGTTGCGCTCAGTTTCAAGGCTGCCTGGAGGAGGGGGGGACTTGAAGAACGCCTTCTTTCTGGACGCCTCCTCCTGGCTGTGCTCCAGCTGCATGCACTCTGCAGCACGGAAGGTTTAGGAACCTGCTGCTGGCCAGCTTGTGTCCAGGAGTGCAAGGGCTGCGCCTTCCTTTCTGAAGCAGCCAGAGCATTCTCAGCTGCATGTGCTTGTGAAGCAGCTCTTGGCTGGACATTTGAAATTGGCTCCCCTGAGTACATGAGCCCGGTGCCCAGCTGCTTGGTTCTTCGCCTTCTGTGCTCTGGACAGAAGTGAAGCCCAGCCATGGCTTGGAGCTTTGCCGCTCTTCAGCGTGAACACTGCACGCAGCCACAGTGTGCTGTGCAGGGATTTTCCTTCAGCTCGACGGACAAGCATTTTCTTGCTGTTTCACCGAGTGCAAACTGTCCGTGTAGCTCTCGCTCAGCGAAATGCGTTTGGAGAGAAACACTTGCTGGAGTAGCTTTTCGCTGGGCAAGACTTTCAACACAGCACCACAATTCGGGCAAGGAGCAGCAGAAAGGAAGACCATCTTTTGGTCCTGGCACCTTCTTCTGGGCGAGACGCCTATCCGCCTCTTCGCTCCCTGCAAGGCTGTAAGCTTGGCGCTGGTACTTGCAAGTGAGAAGGCAGGTGCAGAGAGCACCGCCGTCTGCCGGCGCTGTGCAGGCTGGAAAGGAAAGAGGGCTACCACTAGGATGTGCTGCAAATACAGGTTTCCACGCGTCGAGGGTAAGCTCCGCGTAAGCTCGTTGACCTCAAACTGTTCTCTGTGCGAGACTTAGCTGAGAAGCTTTCCGTTAAGATTCAGGCTACCACGCAGACCGAATGTGCTGCTACCTAGCGCTGAGAGAGAAAGTGCAGAGGCCAGGCGTGTTTGGGCAGAGGCAGCAGCCTGGAGGCTTTCGCTGCCAGCACCGTGCTCTCTGGGCGAGAAGCAGACGACTGTTCGTCTCCAGCTAAACGAAAGCGCGACCTGCTACGAAGAGCATAAGAACGAAGGCAGAGCAGCAGGCTGCTGTGCGAATCGCCCAGGCTGCAAGAGGAAGCGTGCGTGGCACTCGCTTGTTTGCGGATTCACTTTAGCAGTCGGAAGCAGAAAGTTCAACCTGCGGCTACTTGTGCTGCTACCTATTTCTCTTCCAGTATTCCCTGGAACCAATTCTGCTAGCTTCATGCTTGGCGATGCAGAGATGACAGTGGTAGATGCGGTGGAGAAGGGAAAAACAGAGTGCAGAGGACAGTTTCTGGTGCTTGACGTGAGGCAAGGGGAAGGTTCAGCCCAGCAGAGGCTGTTACCCCTGGAGCCTTTTTCTTTGGCAGCAGCTGCTGCAAGTGGGCAAGGGAGCTGCGAGAGTGAAGAAGGGGACGGTTCATCTAGCTGAGGAAAGAAGAAGCTCCCCGAGGCGCAGTTTGTTGCGCTCAGTTTCAAGGCTGCCTGGAGGAGGGGGGGACTTGAAGAACGCCTTCTTTCTGGACGCCTCCTCCTGGCTGTGCTCCAGCTGCATGCACTCTGCAGCACGGAAGGTTTAGGAACCTGCTGCTGGCCAGCTTGTGTCCAGGAGTGCAAGGGCTGCGCCTTCCTTTCTGAAGCAGCCAGAGCATTCTCAGCTGCATGTGCTTGTGAAGCAGCTCTTGGCTGGACATTTGAAATTGGCTCCCCTGAGTACATGAGCCCGGTGCCCAGCTGCTTGGTTCTTCGCCTTCTGTGCTCTGGACAGAAGTGAAGCCCAGCCATGGCTTGGAGCTTTGCCGCTCTTCAGCGTGAACACTGCACGCAGCCACAGTGTGCTGTGCAGGGATTTTCCTTCAGCTCGACGGACAAGCATTTTCTTGCTGTTTCACCGAGTGCAAACTGTCCGTGTAGCTCTCGCTCAGCGAAATGCGTTTGGAGAGAAACACTTGCTGGAGTAGCTTTTCGCTGGGCAAGACTTTCAACACAGCACCACAATTCGGGCAAGGAGCAGCAGAAAGGAAGACCATCTTTTGGTCCTGGCACCTTCTTCTGGGCGAGACGCCTATCCGCCTCTTCGCTCCCTGCAAGGCTGTAAGCTTGGCGCTGGTACTTGCAAGGGAGAAGGCAGGTGCAGAGAGCACCGCCGTCTGCCGGCGCTGTGCAGGCTGGAAAGGAAAGAGGGCTACCACTAGGATGTGCTGCAAATACAGGTTTGCACGCGTCGAGGGTAAGCTCCGGCTAAGCTCGTTGACCTCAAACTGTTCTCTGTGCGAGACTTAGCTGAGAAGCTTTCCGTTAAGATTCAGGCTACCACGCAGACCGAATGTGCTGCTACCTAGCGCTGAGAGAGAAAGTGCAGAGGCCAGGCGTGTTTGGGCAGAGGCAGCAGCCTGGAGGCTTTCGCTGCCAGCACCGTGCTCTCTGGGCGAGAAGCAGACGACTGTTCGTCTCCAGCTAAACGAAAGCGCGACCTGCTACGAAGAGCATAAGAACGAAGGCAGAGCAGCAGGCTGCTGTGCGAATCGCCCAGGCTGCAAGAGGAAGCGTGCGTGGCACTCGCTTGTTTGCGGATTCACTTTAGCAGTCGGAAGCAGAAAGTTCAACCTGCGGCTACTTGTGCTGCTACCTATTTCTCTTCCAGTATTCCCTGGAACCAATTCTGCTAGCTTCATGCTTGGCGATGCAGAGATGACAGTGGTAGATGCGGTGGAGAAGGGAAAAACAGAGTGCAGAGGACAGTTTCTGGTGCTTGACGTGAGGCAAGGGGAAGGTTCAGCCCAGCAGAGGCTGTTACCCCTGGAGCCTTTTTCTTTGGCAGCAGCTGCTGCAAGTGGGCAAGGGAGCTGCGAGAGTGAAGAAGGGGACGGTCCATCTAGCTGAGGAAAGAAGAAGCTCCCCGAGGCGCAGTTTGTTGTGCTCAGTTTCAAGGCTGCCTGGAGGAGGGGGGGACTTGAAGAACGCCTTCTTTCTGGACGCCTCCTTCTGGCTGTGCTCCAGCTGCATGCACTCTGCAGCACGGAAGGTTTAGGAACGTGCTGCTGGCCAGCTTGTGTCCAGGAGTGCAAGGGCTGCGCCTTCCTTTCTGAAGCAGCCAGAGCATTCTCAGCTGCATGTGCTTGTGAAGCAGCTCTTGGCTGGACATTTGAAATTGGCTCCCCTGAGTACATGAGCCCGGTGCCCAGCTGCTTGGTTCTTCGCCTTCTGTGCTCTGGACAGAAGTGAAGCCCAGCCATGGCTTGGAGCTTTGCCGCTCTTCAGCGTGAACACTGCACGCAGCCACAGTGTGCTGTGCAGGGATTTTCCTTCAGCTCGACGGACAAGCATTTTCTTGCTGTTTCACCGAGTGCAAACTGTCCGTGTAGCTCTCGCTCAGCGAAATGCGTTTGGAGAGAAACACTTGCTGGAGTAGCTTTTCGCTGGGCAAGACTTTCAACACAGCACCACAATTCGGGCAAGGAGCAGGAGAAAGGAAGACCATCTTTTGTTCCTGGCACCTTCTTCTGGGCGAGACGCCTATCCGCCTCTTCGCTCCCTGCAAGGCTGTAAGCTTGGCGCTGGTACTTGCAAGGGAGAAGGCAGGTGCAGAGAGCACCGCCGTCTGCCGGCGCTGTGCAGGCTGGAAAGGAAAGAGGGCTACCACTAGGATGTGCTGCAAATACAGGTTTCCACGCGTCGAGGGTAAGCTCCGGCTAAGCTCGTTGACCTCAAACTGTTCTCTGTGCGAGACTTAGCTGAGAAGCTTTCCGTTAAGATTCAGGCTACCACGCAGACCGAATATGCTGCTACCTAGCGCTGAGAGAGAAAGTGCAGAGGCCAGGCGTGTTTGGGCAGAGGCAGCAGCCTGGAGGCTTTCGCTGCCAGCACCGTGCTCTCTGGGCGAGAAGCAGACGACTGTTCGTCTCCAGCTAAACGAAAGCGCGACCTGCTACGAAGAGCATAAGAACGAAGGCAGAGCAGCAGGCTGCTGTGCGAATCGCCCAGGCTGCAAGAGGAAGCGTGCGTGGCACTCGCTTGTTTGCGGATTCACTTTAGCAGTCGGAAGCAGAAAGTTCAACCTGCGGCTACTTGTGCTGCTACCTATTTCTCTTCCAGTATTCCCTGGAACCAATTCTGCTAGCTTCATGCTTGGCGATGCAGAGATGACAGTGGTAGATGCGGTGGAGAAGGGAAAAACAGAGTGCAGAGGACAGTTTCTGGTGCTTGACGTGAGGCAAGGGGAAGGTTCAGCCCAGCAGAGGCTTTGACTTCTGGAGCCTTTTTCTTTGGCAGCAGCTGCTGCAAGTGGGCAAGGGAGCTGCGAGAGTGAAGAAGGGGACGGTCCATCTAGCTGAGGAAAGAAGAAGCTCTCCGAGGCGCAGTTTGTTGTGCTCAGTTTCAAGGCTGCCTGGAGGAGGGGGGGACTTGAAGAACGCCTTCTTTCTGGACGCCTCCTTCTGGCTGTGCTCCAGCTGCATGCACTCTGCAGCACGGAAGGTTTAGGAACGTGCTGCTGGCCAGCTTGTGTCCAGGAGTGCAAGGGCTGCGCCTTCCTTTCTGAAGCAGCCAGAGCATTCTCAGCTGCATGTGCTTGTGAAGCAGCTCTTGGCTGGACATTTGAAATTGGCTCCCCTGAGTACATGAGCCCGGTGCCCAGCTGCTTGGTTCTTCGCCTTCTGTGCTCTGGACAGAAGTGAAGCCCAGCCATGGCTTGGAGCTTTGCCGCTCTTCAGCGTGAACACTGCACGCAGCCACAGTGTGCTGTGCAGGGATTTTCCTTCAGCTCGACGGACAAGCATTTTCTTGCTGTTTCACCGAGTGCAAACTGTCCGTGTAGCTCTCGCTCAGCGAAATGCGTTTGGAGAGAAACACTTGCTGGAGTAGCTTTTCGCTGGGCAAGACTTTCAACACAGCACCACAATTCGGGCAAGGAGCAGCAGAAAGGAAGACCATCTTTTGGTCCTGGCACCTTCTTCTGGGCGAGACGCCTATCCGCCTCTTCGCTCCCTGCAAGGCTGTAAGCTTGGCGCTGGTACTTGCAAGGGAGAAGGCAGGTGCAGAGAGCACCGCCGTCTGCCGGCGCTGTGCAGGCTGGAAAGGAAAGAGGGCTACCACTAGGATGTGCTGCAAATACAGGTTTGCACGCGTCGAGGGTAAGCTCCGGCTAAGCTCGTTGACCTCAAACTGTTCTCTGTGCGAGACTTAGCTGAGAAGCTTTCCGTTAAGATTCAGGCTACCACGCAGACCGAATGTGC
The DNA here is from genome assembly GCF_020740725.1 of Corvus hawaiiensis. NCBI lineage: Eukaryota > Metazoa > Chordata > Aves > Passeriformes > Corvidae > Corvus > Corvus hawaiiensis. The sequence continues at coordinate 8,415,973 of NC_063216.1, forward strand.
TGCTACCTAGCGCTGAGAGAGAAAGTGCAGAGGCCAGGCGTGTTTGGGCAGAGGCAGCAGCCTGGAGGCTTTCGCTGCCAGCACCGTGCTCTCTGGGCGAGAAGCAGACGACTGTTCGTCTCCAGCTAAACGAAAGCGCGACCTGCTACGAAGAGCATAAGAACGAAGGCAGAGCAGCAGGCTGCTGTGCGAATCGCCCAGGCTGCAAGAGGAAGCGTGCGTGGCACTCGCTTGTTTGCGGATTCACTTTAGCAGTCGGAAGCAGAAAGTTCAACCTGCGGCTACTTGTGCTGCTACCTATTTCTCTTCCAGTATTCCCTGGAACCAATTCTGCTAGCTTCATGCTTGGCGATGCAGAGATGACAGTGGTAGATGCGGTGGAGAAGGGAAAAACAGAGTGCAGAGGACAGTTTCTGGTGCTTGACGTGAGGCAAGGGGAAGGTTCAGCCCAGCAGAGGCTGTTACCCCTGGAGCCTTTTTCTTTGGCAGCAGCTGCTGCAAGTGGGCAAGGGAGCTGCGAGAGTGAAGAAGGGGACGGTCCATCTAGCTGAGGAAAGAAGAAGCTCCCCGAGGCGCAGTTTGTTGTGCTCAGTTTCAAGGCTGCCTGGAGGAGGGGGGGACTTGAAGAACGCCTTCTTTCTGGACGCCTCCTTCTGGCTGTGCTCCAGCTGCATGCACTCTGCAGCACGGAAGGTTTAGGAACGTGCTGCTGGCCAGCTTGTGTCCAGGAGTGCAAGGGCTGCGCCTTCCTTTCTGAAGCAGCCAGAGCATTCTCAGCTGCATGTGCTTGTGAAGCAGCTCTTGGCTGGACATTTGAAATTGGCTCCCCTGAGTACATGAGCCCGGTGCCCAGCTGCTTGGTTCTTCGCCTTCTGTGCTCTGGACAGAAGTGAAGCCCAGCCATGGCTTGGAGCTTTGCCGCTCTTCAGCGTGAACACTGCACGCAGCCACAGTGTGCTGTGCAGGGATTTTCCTTCAGCTCGACGGACAAGCATTTTCTTGCTGTTTCACCGAGTGCAAACTGTCCGTGTAGCTCTCGCTCAGCGAAATGCGTTTGGAGAGAACCACTTGCTGGAGTAGCTTTTCGCTGGGCAAGACTTTCAACACAGCACCACAATTCGGGCAAGGAGCAGCAGAAAGGAAGACCATCTTTTGGTCCTGGCACCTTCTTCTGGGCGAGACGCCTATCCGCCTCTTCGCTCCCTGCAAGGCTGTAAGCTTGGCGCTGGTACTTGCAAGGGAGAAGGCAGGTGCAGAGAGCACCGCCGTCTGCCGGCGCTGTGCAGGCTGGAAAGGAAAGAGGGCTACCACTAGGATGTGCTGCAAATACAGGTTTGCACGCGTCGAGGGTAAGCTCCGGCTAAGCTCGTTGACCTCAACCTGTTCTCTGTGCGAGACTTAGCTGAGAAGCTTTCCGTTAAGATTCAGGCTACCACGCAGACCGAATGTGCTGCTACCTAGCGCTGAGAGAGAAAGTGCAGAGGCCAGGCGTGTTTGGGCAGAGGCAGCAGCCTGGAGGCTTTCGCTGCCAGCACCGTGCTCTCTGGGCGAGAAGCAGACGACTGTTCGTCTCCAGCTAAACGAAAGCGCGACCTGCTACGAAGAGCATAAGAACGAAGGCAGAGCAGCAGGCTGCTGTGCGAATCGCCCAGGCTGCAAGAGGAAGCGTGCGTGGCACTCGCTTGTTTGCGGATTCACTTTAGCAGTCGGAAGCAGAAAGTTCAACCTGCGGCTACTTGTGCTGCTACCTATTTCTCTTCCAGTATTCCCTGGAACCAATTCTGCTAGCTTCATGCTTGGCGATGCAGAGATGACAGTGGTAGATGCGGTGGAGAAGGGAAAAACAGAGTGCAGAGGACAGTTTCTGGTGCTTGACGTGAGGCAAGGGGAAGGTTCAGCCCAGCAGAGGCTGTTACCCCTGGAGCCTTTTTCTTTGGCAGCAGCTGCTGCAAGTGGGCAAGGGAGCTGCGAGAGTGAAGAAGGGGACGGTCCATCTAGCTGAGGAAAGAAGAAGCTCCCCGAGGCGCAGTTTGTTGTGCTCAGTTTCAAGGCTGCCTGGAGGAGGGGGGGACTTGAAGAACGCCTTCTTTCTGGACGCCTCCTTCTGGCTGTGCTCCAGCTGCATGCACTCTGCAGCACGGAAGGTTTAGGAACGTGCTGCTGGCCAGCTTGTGTCCAGGAGTGCAAGGGCTGCGCCTTCCTTTCTGAAGCAGCCAGAGCATTCTCAGCTGCATGTGCTTGTGAAGCAGCTCTTGGCTGGACATTTGAAATTGGCTCCCCTGAGTACATGAGCCCGGTGCCCAGCTGCTTGGTTCTTCGCCTTCTGTGCTCTGGACAGAAGTGAAGCCCAGCCATGGCTTGGAGCTTTGCCGCTCTTCAGCGTGAACACTGCACGCAGCCACAGTGTGCTGTGCAGGGATTTTCCTTCAGCTCGACGGACAAGCATTTTCTTGCTGTTTCACCGAGTGCAAACTGTCCGTGTAGCTCTCGCTCAGCGAAATGCGTTTGGAGAGAACCACTTGCTGGAGTAGCTTTTCGCTGGGCAAGACTTTCAACACAGCACCACAATTCGGGCAAGGAGCAGCAGAAAGGAAGACCATCTTTTGGTCCTGGCACCTTCTTCTGGGCGAGACGCCTATCCGCCTCTTCGCTCCCTGCAAGGCTGTAAGCTTGGCGCTGGTACTTGCAAGGGAGAAGGCAGGTGCAGAGAGCACCGCCGTCTGCCGGCGCTGTGCAGGCTGGAAAGGAAAGAGGGCTACCACTAGGATGTGCTGCAAATACAGGTTTGCACGCGTCGAGGGTAAGCTCCGGCTAAGCTCGTTGACCTCAAACTGTTCTCTGTGCGAGACTTAGCTGAGAAGCTTTCCGTTAAGATTCAGGCTACCACGCAGACCGAATGTGCTGCTACCTAGCGCTGAGAGAGAAAGTGCAGAGGCCAGGCGTGTTTGGGCAGAGGCAGCAGCCTGGAGGCTTTCGCTGCCAGCACCGTGCTCTCTGGGCGAGAAGCAGACGACTGTTCGTCTCCAGCTAAACGAAAGCGCGACCTGCTACGAAGAGCATAAGAACGAAGGCAGAGCAGCAGGCTGCTGTGCGAATCGCCCAGGCTGCAAGAGGAAGCGTGCGTGGCACTCGCTTGTTTGCGGATTCACTTTAGCAGTCGGAAGCAGAAAGTTCAACCTGCGGCTACTTGTGCTGCTACCTATTTCTCTTCCAGTATTCCCTGGAACCAATTCTGCTAGCTTCATGCTTGGCGATGCAGAGATGACAGTGGTAGATGCGGTGGAGAAGGGAAAAACAGAGTGCAGAGGACAGTTTCTGGTGCTTGACGTGAGGCAAGGGGAAGGTTCAGCCCAGCAGAGGCTGTTACCCCTGGAGCCTTTTTCTTTGGCAGCAGCTGCTGCAAGTGGGCAAGGGAGCTGCGAGAGTGAAGAAGGGGACGGTCCATCTAGCTGAGGAAAGAAGAAGCTCCCCGAGGCGCAGTTTGTTGCGCTCAGTTTCAAGGCTGCCTGGAGGAGGGGGGGACTTGAAGAACGCCTTCTTTCTGGACGCCTCCTCCTGGCTGTGCTCCAGCTGCATGCACTCTGCAGCACGGAAGGTTTAGGAACGTGCTGCTGGCCAGCTTGTGTCCAGGAGTGCAAGGGCTGCGCCTTCCTTTCTGAAGCAGCCAGAGCATTCTCCGCTGCAGCTGCTTGTGAAGCAGCTCTTGGCTGGACATTTGAAATTGGCTCCCCTGAGTACATGAGCCCGGTGCCCAGCTGCTTGGTTCTTCGCCTTCTGTGCTCTGGACAGAAGTGAAGCCCAGCCATGGCTTGGAGCTTTGCCGCTCTTCAGCGTGAACACTGCACGCAGCCACAGTGTGCTGTGCAGGGATTTTCCTTCAGCTCGACGGACAAGCATTTTCTTGCTGTTTCACCGAGTGCAAACTGTCCGTGTAGCTCTCGCTCAGCGAAATGCGTTTGGAGAGAAACACTTGCTGGAGTAGCTTTTCGCTGGGCAAGACTTTCAACACAGCACCACAATTCGGGCAAGGAGCAGCAGAAAGGAAGACCATCTTTTGGTCCTGGCACCTTCTTCTGGGCGAGACGCCTATCCGCCTCTTCGCTCCCTGCAAGGCTGTAAGCTTGGCGCTGGTACTTGCAAGTGAGAAGGCAGGTGCAGAGAGCACCGCCGTCTGCCGGCGCTGTGCAGGCTGGAAAGGAAAGAGGGCTACCACTAGGATGTGCTGCAAATACAGGTTTGCACGCGTCGAGGGTAAGCTCCGGCTAAGCTCGTTGACCTCAAACTGTTCTCTGTGCGAGACTTAGCTGAGAAGCTTTCCGTTAAGATTCAGGCTACCACGCAGACCGAATGTGCTGCTACCTAGCGCTGAGAGAGAAAGTGCAGAGGCCAGGCGTGTTTGGGCAGAGGCAGCAGCCTGGAGGCTTTCGCTGCCAGCACCGTGCTCTCTGGGCGAGAAGCAGACGACTGTTCGTCTCCAGCTAAACGAAAGCGCGACCTGCTACGAAGAGCATAAGAACGAAGGCAGAGCAGCAGGCTGCTGTGCGAATCGCCCAGGCTGCAAGAGGAAGCGTGCGTGGCACTCGCTTGTTTGCGGATTCACTTTAGCAGTCGGAAGCAGAAAGTTCAACCTGCGGCTACTTGTGCTGCTACCTATTTCTCTTCCAGTATTCCCTGGAACCAATTCTGCTAGCTTCATGCTTGGCGATGCAGAGATGACAGTGGTAGATGCGGTGGAGAAGGGAAAAACAGAGTGCAGAGGACAGTTTCTGGTGCTTGACGTGAGGCAAGGGGAAGGTTCAGCCCAGCAGAGGCTGTTACCCCTGGAGCCTTTTTCTTTGGCAGCAGCTGCTGCAAGTGGGCAAGGGAGCTGCGAGAGTGAAGAAGGGGACGGTCCATCTAGCTGAGGAAAGAAGAAGCTCCCCGAGGCGCAGTTTGTTGTGCTCAGTTTCAAGGCTGCCTGGAGGAGGGGGGGACTTGAAGAACGCCTTCTTTCTGGACGCCTCCTTCTGGCTGTGCTCCAGCTGCATGCACTCTGCAGCACGGAAGGTTTAGGAACGTGCTGCTGGCCAGCTTGTGTCCAGGAGTGCAAGGGCTGCGCCTTCCTTTCTGAAGCAGCCAGAGCATTCTCAGCTGCATGTGCTTGTGAAGCAGCTCTTGGCTGGACATTTGAAATTGGCTCCCCTGAGTACATGAGCCCGGTGCCCAGCTGCTTGGTTCTTCGCCTTCTGTGCTCTGGACAGAAGTGAAGCCCAGCCATGGCTTGGAGCTTTGCCGCTCTTCAGCGTGAACACTGCACGCAGCCACAGTGTGCTGTGCAGGGATTTTCCTTCAGCTCGACGGACAAGCATTTTCTTGCTGTTTCACCGAGTGCAAACTGTCCGTGTAGCTCTCGCTCAGCGAAATGCGTTTGGAGAGAAACACTTGCTGGAGTAGCTTTTCGCTGGGCAAGACTTTCAACACAGCACCACAATTCGGGCAAGGAGCAGCAGAAAGGAAGACCATCTTTTGGTCCTGGCACCTTCTTCTGGGCGAGACGCCTATCCGCCTCTTCGCTCCCTGCAAGGCTGTAAGCTTGGCGCTGGTACTTGCAAGGGAGAAGGCAGGTGCAGAGAGCACCGCCGTCTGCCGGCGCTGTGCAGGCTGGAAAGGAAAGAGGGCTACCACTAGGATGTGCTGCAAATACAGGTTTGCACGCGTCGAGGGTAAGCTCCGGCTAAGCTCGTTGACCTCAAACTGTTCTCTGTGCGAGACTTAGCTGAGAAGCTTTCCGTTAAGATTCAGGCTACCACGCAGACCGAATGTGCTGCTACCTAGCGCTGAGAGAGAAAGTGCAGAGGCCAGGCGTGTTTGGGCAGAGGCAGCAGCCTGGAGGCTTTCGCTGCCAGCACCGTGCTCTCTGGGCGAGAAGCAGACGACTGTTCGTCTCCAGCTAAACGAAAGCGCGACCTGCTACGAAGAGCATAAGAACGAAGGCAGAGCAGCAGGCTGCTGTGCGAATCGCCCAGGCTGCAAGAGGAAGCGTGCGTGGCACTCGCTTGTTTGCGGATTCACTTTAGCAGTCGGAAGCAGAAAGTTCAACCTGCGGCTACTTGTGCTGCTACCTATTTCTCTTCCAGTATTCCCTGGAACCAATTCTGCTAGCTTCATGCTTGGCGATGCAGAGATGACAGTGGTAGATGCGGTGGAGAAGGGAAAAACAGAGTGCAGAGGACAGTTTCTGGTGCTTGACGTGAGGCAAGGGGAAGGTTCAGCCCAGCAGAGGCTGTTACCCCTGGAGCCTTTTTCTTTGGCAGCAGCTGCTGCAAGTGGGCAAGGGAGCTGCGAGAGTGAAGAAGGGGACGGTCCATCTAGCTGAGGAAAGAAGAAGCTCCCCGAGGCGCAGTTTGTTGTGCTCAGTTTCAAGGCTGCCTGGAGGAGGGGGGGACTTGAAGAACGCCTTCTTTCTGGACGCCTCCTTCTGGCTGTGCTCCAGCTGCATGCACTCTGCAGCACGGAAGGTTTAGGAACGTGCTGCTGGCCAGCTTGTGTCCAGGAGTGCAAGGGCTGCGCCTTCCTTTCTGAAGCAGCCAGAGCATTCTCAGCTGCATGTGCTTGTGAAGCAGCTCTTGGCTGGACATTTGAAATTGGCTCCCCTGAGTACATGAGCCCGGTGCCCAGCTGCTTGGTTCTTCGCCTTCTGTGCTCTGGACAGAAGTGAAGCCCAGCCATGGCTTGGAGCTTTGCCGCTCTTCAGCGTGAACACTGCACGCAGCCACAGTGTGCTGTGCAGGGATTTTCCTTCAGCTCGACGGACAAGCATTTTCTTGCTGTTTCACCGAGTGCAAACTGTCCGTGTAGCTCTCGCTCAGCGAAATGCGTTTGGAGAGAAACACTTGCTGGAGTAGCTTTTCGCTGGGCAAGACTTTCAACACAGCACCACAATTCGGGCAAGGAGCAGCAGAAAGGAAGACCATCTTTTGGTCCTGGCACCTTCTTCTGGGCGAGACGCCTATCCGCCTCTTCGCTCCCTGCAAGGCTGTAAGCTTGGCGCTGGTACTTGCAAGGGAGAAGGCAGGTGCAGAGAGCACCGCCGTCTGCCGGCGCTGTGCAGGCTGGAAAGGAAAGAGGGCTACCACTAGGATGTGCTGCAAATACAGGTTTGCACGCGTCGAGGGTAAGCTCCGGCTAAGCTCGTTGACCTCAACCTGTTCTCTGTGCGAGACTTAGCTGAGAAGCTTTCCGTTAAGATTCAGGCTACCACGCAGACCGAATGTGCTGCTACCTAGCGCTGAGAGAGAAAGTGCAGAGGCCAGGCGTGTTTGGGCAGAGGCAGCAGCCTGGAGGCTTTCGCTGCCAGCACCGTGCTCTCTGGGCGAGAAGCAGACGACTGTTCGTCTCCAGCTAAACGAAAGCGCGACCTGCTACGAAGAGCATAAGAACGAAGGCAGAGCAGCAGGCTGCTGTGCGAATCGCCCAGGCTGCAAGAGGAAGCGTGCGTGGCACTCGCTTGTTTGCGGATTCACTTTAGCAGTCGGAAGCAGAAAGTTCAACCTGCGGCTACTTGTGCTGCTACCTATTTCTCTTCCAGTATTCCCTGGAACCAATTCTGCTAGCTTCATGCTTGGCGATGCAGAGATGACAGTGGTAGATGCGGTGGAGAAGGGAAAAACAGAGTGCAGAGGACAGTTTCTGGTGCTTGACGTGAGGCAAGGGGAAGGTTCAGCCCAGCAGAGGCTGTTACCCCTGGAGCCTTTTTCTTTGGCAGCAGCTGCTGCAAGTGGGCAAGGGAGCTGCGAGAGTGAAGAAGGGGACGGTCCATCTAGCTGAGGAAAGAAGAAGCTCCCCGAGGCGCAGTTTGTTGTGCTCAGTTTCAAGGCTGCCTGGAGGAGGGGGGGACTTGAAGAACGCCTTCTTTCTGGACGCCTCCTTCTGGCTGTGCTCCAGCTGCATGCACTCTGCAGCACGGAAGGTTTAGGAACGTGCTGCTGGCCAGCTTGTGTCCAGGAGTGCAAGGGCTGCGCCTTCCTTTCTGAAGCAGCCAGAGCATTCTCAGCTGCATGTGCTTGTGAAGCAGCTCTTGGCTGGACATTTGAAATTGGCTCCCCTGAGTACATGAGCCCGGTGCCCAGCTGCTTGGTTCTTCGCCTTCTGTGCTCTGGACAGAAGTGAAGCCCAGCCATGGCTTGGAGCTTTGCCGCTCTTCAGCGTGAACACTGCACGCAGCCACAGTGTGCTGTGCAGGGATTTTCCTTCAGCTCGACGGACAAGCATTTTCTTGCTGTTTCACCGAGTGCAAACTGTCCGTGTAGCTCTCGCTCAGCGAAATGCGTTTGGAGAGAAACACTTGCTGGAGTAGCTTTTCGCTGGGCAAGACTTTCAACACAGCACCACAATTCGGGCAAGGAGCAGGAGAAAGGAAGACCATCTTTTGGTCCTGGCACCTTCTTCTGGGCGAGACGCCTATCCGCCTCTTCGCTCCCTGCAAGGCTGTAAGCTTGGCGCTGGTACTTGCAAGGGAGAAGGCAGGTGCAGAGAGCACCGCCGTCTGCCGGCGCTGTGCAGGCTGGAAAGGAAAGAGGGCTACCACTAGGATGTGCTGCAAATACAGGTTTGCACGCGTCGAGGGTAAGCTCCGGCTAAGCTCGTTGACCTCAAACTGTTCTCTGTGCGAGACTTAGCTGAGAAGCTTTCCGTTAAGATTCAGGCTACCACGCAGACCGAATGTGCTGCTACCTAGCGCTGAGAGAGAAAGTGCAGAGGCCAGGCGTGTTTGGGCAGAGGCAGCAGCCTGGAGGCTTTCGCTGCCAGCACCGTGCTCTCTGGGCGAGAAGCAGACGACTGTTCGTCTCCAGCTAAACGAAAGCGCGACCTGCTACGAAGAGCATAAGAACGAAGGCAGAGCAGCAGGCTGCTGTGCGAATCGCCCAGGCTGCAAGAGGAAGCGTGCGTGGCACTCGCTTGTTTGCGGATTCACTTTAGCAGTCGGAAGCAGAAAGTTCAACCTGCGGCTACTTGTGCTGCTACCTATTTCTCTTCCAGTATTCCCTGGAACCAATTCTGCTAGCTTCATGCTTGGCGATGCAGAGATGACAGTGGTAGATGCGGTGGAGAAGGGAAAAACAGAGTGCAGAGGACAGTTTCTGGTGCTTGACGTGAGGCAAGGGGAAGGTTCAGCCCAGCAGAGGCTGTTACCCCTGGAGCCTTTTTCTTTGGCAGCAGCTGCTGCAAGTGGGCAAGGGAGCTGCGAGAGTGAAGAAGGGGACGGTCCATCTAGCTGAGGAAAGAAGAAGCTCCCCGAGGCGCAGTTTGTTGTGCTCAGTTTCAAGGCTGCCTGGAGGAGGGGGGGACTTGAAGAACGCCTTCTTTCTGGACGCCTCCTTCTGGCTGTGCTCCAGCTGCATGCACTCTGCAGCACGGAAGGTTTAGGAACGTGCTGCTGGCCAGCTTGTGTCCAGGAGTGCAAGGGCTGCGCCTTCCTTTCTGAAGCAGCCAGAGCATTCTCAGCTGCATGTGCTTGTGAAGCAGCTCTTGGCTGGACATTTGAAATTGGCTCCCCTGAGTACATGAGCCCGGTGCCCAGCTGCTTGGTTCTTCGCCTTCTGTGCTCTGGACAGAAGTGAAGCCCAGCCATGGCTTGGAGCTTTGCCGCTCTTCAGCGTGAACACTGCACGCAGCCACAGTGTGCTGTGCAGGGATTTTCCTTCAGCTCGACGGACAAGCATTTTCTTGCTGTTTCACCGAGTGCAAACTGTCCGTGTAGCTCTCGCTCAGCGAAATGCGTTTGGAGAGAAACACTTGCTGGAGTAGCTTTTCGCTGGGCAAGACTTTCAACACAGCACCACAATTCGGGCAAGGAGCAGCAGAAAGGAAGACCATCTTTTGGTCCTGGCACCTTCTTCTGGGCGAGACGCCTATCCGCCTCTTCGCTCCCTGCAAGGCTGTAAGCTTGGCGCTGGTACTTGCAAGGGAGAAGGCAGGTGCAGAGAGCACCGCCGTCTGCCGGCGCTGTGCAGGCTGGAAAGGAAAGAGGGCTACCACTAGGATGTGCTGCAAATACAGGTTTCCACGCGTCGAGGGTAAGCTCCGGCTAAGCTCGTTGACCTCAACCTGTTCTCTGTGCGAGACTTAGCTGAGAAGCTTTCCGTTAAGATTCAGGCTACCACGCAGACCGAATGTGCTGCTACCTAGCGCTGAGAGAGAAAGTGCAGAGGCCAGGCGTGTTTGGGCAGAGGCAGCAGCCTGGAGGCTTTCGCTGCCAGCACCGTGCTCTCTGGGCGAGAAGCAGACGACTGTTCGTCTCCAGCTAAACGAAAGCGCGACCTGCTACGAAGAGCATAAGAACGAAGGCAGAGCAGCAGGCTGCTGTGCGAATCGCCCAGGCTGCAAGAGGAAGCGTGCGTGGCACTCGCTTGTTTGCGGATTCACTTTAGCAGTCGGAAGCAGAAAGTTCAACCTGCGGCTACTTGTGCTGCTACCTATTTCTCTTCCAGTATTCCCTGGAACCAATTCTGCTAGCTTCATGCTTGGCGATGCAGAGATGACAGTGGTAGATGCGGTGGAGAAGGGAAAAACAGAGTGCAGAGGACAGTTTCTGGTGCTTGACGTGAGGCAAGGGGAAGGTTCAGCCCAGCAGAGGCTGTTACCCCTGGAGCCTTTTTCTTTGGCAGCAGCTGCTGCAAGTGGGCAAGGGAGCTGCGAGAGTGAAGAAGGGGACGGTCCATCTAGCTGAGGAAAGAAGAAGCTCCCCGAGGCGCAGTTTGTTGTGCTCAGTTTCAAGGCTGCCTGGAGGAGGGGGGGACTTGAAGAACGCCTTCTTTCTGGACGCCTCCTTCTGGCTGTGCTCCAGCTGCATGCACTCTGCAGCACGGAAGGTTTAGGAACGTGCTGCTGGCCAGCTTGTGTCCAGGAGTGCAAGGGCTGCGCCTTCCTTTCTGAAGCAGCCAGAGCATTCTCAGCTGCATGTGCTTGTGAAGCAGCTCTTGGCTGGACAGTTGAAATTGGCTCCCCTGAGTACATGAGCCCGGTGCCCAGCTGCTTGGTTCTTCGCCTTCTGTGCTCTGGACAGAAGTGAAGCCCAGCCATGGCTTGGAGCTTTGCCGCTCTTCAGCGTGAACACTGCACGCAGCCACAGTGTGCTGTGCAGGGATTTTCCTTCAGCTCGACGGACAAGCATTTTCTTGCTGTTTCACCGAGTGCAAACTGTCCGTGTAGCTCTCGCTCAGCGAAATGCGTTTGGAGAGAAACACTTGCTGGAGTAGCTTTTCGCTGGGCAAGACTTTCAACACAGCACCACAATTCGGGCAAGGAGCAGGAGAAAGGAAGACCATCTTTTGGTCCTGGCACCTTCTTCTGGGCGAGACGCCTATCCGCCTCTTCGCTCCCTGCAAGGCTGTAAGCTTGGCGCTGGTACTTGCAAGGGAGAAGGCAGGTGCAGAGAGCACCGCCGTCTGCCGGCGCTGTGCAGGCTGGAAAGGAAAGAGGGCTACCACTAGGATGTGCTGCAAATACAGGTTTGCACGCGTCGAGGGTAAGCTCCGGCTAAGCTCGTTGACCTCAAACTGTTCTCTGTGCGAGACTTAGCTGAGAAGCTTTCCGTTAAGATTCAGGCTACCACGCAGACCGAATGTGCTGCTACCTAGCGCTGAGAGAGAAAGTGCAGAGGCCAGGCGTGTTTGGGCAGAGGCAGCAGCCTGGAGGCTTTCGCTGCCAGCACCGTGCTCTCTGGGCGAGAAGCAGACGACTGTTCGTCTCCAGCTAAACGAAAGCGCGACCTGCTACGAAGAGCATAAGAACGAAGGCAGAGCAGCAGGCTGCTGTGCGAATCGCCCAGGCTGCAAGAGGAAGCGTGCGTGGCACTCGCTTGTTTGCGGATTCACTTTAGCAGTCGGAAGCAGAAAGTTCAACCTGCGGCTACTTGTGCTGCTACCTATTTCTCTTCCAGTATTCCCTGGAACCAATTCTGCTAGCTTCATGCTTGGCGATGCAGAGATGACAGTGGTAGATGCGGTGGAGAAGGGAAAAACAGAGTGCAGAGGACAGTTTCTGGTGCTTGACGTGAGGCAAGGGGAAGGTTCAGCCCAGCAGAGGCTGTTACCCCTGGAGCCTTTTTCTTTGGCAGCAGCTGCTGCAAGTGGGCAAGGGAGCTGCGAGAGTGAAGAAGGGGACGGTCCATCTAGCTGAGGAAAGAAGAAGCTCCCCGAGGCGCAGTTTGTTGTGCTCAGTTTCAAGGCTGCCTGGAGGAGGGGGGGACTTGAAGAACGCCTTCTTTCTGGACGCCTCCTTCTGGCTGTGCTCCAGCTGCATGCACTCTGCAGCACGGAAGGTTTAGGAACGTGCTGCTGGCCAGCTTGTGTCCAGGAGTGCAAGGGCTGCGCCTTCCTTTCTGAAGCAGCCAGAGCATTCTCAGCTGCATGTGCTTGTGAAGCAGCTCTTGGCTGGACATTTGAAATTGGCTCCCCTGAGTACATGAGCCCGGTGCCCAGCTGCTTGGTTCTTCGCCTTCTGTGCTCTGGACAGAAGTGAAGCCCAGCCATGGCTTGGAGCTTTGCCGCTCTTCAGCGTGAACACTGCACGCAGCCACAGTGTGCTGTGCAGGGATTTTCCTTCAGCTCGACGGACAAGCATTTTCTTGCTGTTTCACCGAGTGCAAACTGTCCGTGTAGCTCTCGCTCAGCGAAATGCGTTTGGAGAGAAACACTTGCTGGAGTAGCTTTTCGCTGGGCAAGACTTTCAACACAGCACCACAATTCGGGCAAGGAGCAGGAGAAAGGAAGACCATCTTTTGGTCCTGGCACCTTCTTCTGGGCGAGACGCCTATCCGCCTCTTCGCTCCCTGCAAGGCTGTAAGCTTGGCGCTGGTACTTGCAAGGGAGAAGGCAGGTGCAGAGAGCACCGCCGTCTGCCGGCGCTGTGCAGGCTGGAAAGGAAAGAGGGCTACCACTAGGATGTGCTGCAAATACAGGTTTGCACGCGTCGAGGGTAAGCTCCGGCTAAGCTCGTTGACCTCAAACTGTTCTCTGTGCGAGACTTAGCTGAGAAGCTTTCCGTTAAGATTCAGGCTACCACGCAGACCGAATGTGCTGCTACCTAGCGCTGAGAGAGAAAGTGCAGAGGCCAGGCGTGTTTGGGCAGAGGCAGCAGCCTGGAGGCTTTCGCTGCCAGCACCGTGCTCTCTGGGCGAGAAGCAGACGACTGTTCGTCTCCAGCTAAACGAAAGCGCGACCTGCTACGAAGAGCATAAGAACGAAGGCAGAGCAGCAGGCTGCTGTGCGAATCGCCCAGGCTGCAAGAGGAAGCGTGCGTGGCACTCGCTTGTTTGCGGATTCACTTTAGCAGTCGGAAGCAGAAAGTTCAACCTGCGGCTACTTGTGCTGCTACCTATTTCTCTTCCAGTATTCCCTGGAACCAATTCTGCTAGCTTCATGCTTGGCGATGCAGAGATGACAGTGGTAGATGCGGTGGAGAAGGGAAAAACAGAGTGCAGAGGACAGTTTCTGGTGCTTGACGTGAGGCAAGGGGAAGGTTCAGCCCAGCAGAGGCTGTTACCCCTGGAGCCTTTTTCTTTGGCAGCAGCTGCTGCAAGTGGGCAAGGGAGCTGCGAGAGTGAAGAAGGGGACGGTCCATCTAGCTGAGGAAAGAAGAAGCTCCCCGAGGCGCAGTTTGTTGTGCTCAGTTTCAAGGCTGCCTGGAGGAGGGGGGGACTTGAAGAACGCCTTCTTTCTGGACGCCTCCTTCTGGCTGTGCTCCAGCTGCATGCACTCTGCAGCACGGAAGGTTTAGGAACGTGCTGCTGGCCAGCTTGTGTCCAGGAGTGCAAGGGCTGCGCCTTCCTTTCTGAAGCAGCCAGAGCATTCTCAGCTGCATGTGCTTGTGAAGCAGCTCTTGGCTGGACAGTTGAAATTGGCTCCCCTGAGTACATGAGCCCGGTGCCCAGCTGCTTGGTTCTTCGCCTTCTGTGCTCTGGACAGAAGTGAAGCCCAGCCATGGCTTGGAGCTTTGCCGCTCTTCAGCGTGAACACTGCACGCAGCCACAGTGTGCTGTGCAGGGATTTTCCTTCAGCTCGACGGACAAGCATTTTCTTGCTGTTTCACCGAGTGCAAACTGTCCGTGTAGCTCTCGCTCAGCGAAATGCGTTTGGAGAGAAACACTTGCTGGAGTAGCTTTTCGCTGGGCAAGACTTTCAACACAGCACCACAATTCGGGCAAGGAGCAGGAGAAAGGAAGACCATCTTTTGGTCCTGGCACCTTCTTCTGGGCGAGACGCCTATCCGCCTCTTCGCTCCCTGCAAGGCTGTAAGCTTGGCGCTGGTACTTGCAAGGGAGAAGGCAGGTGCAGAGAGCACCGCCGTCTGCCGGCGCTGTGCAGGCTGGAAAGGAAAGAGGGCTACCACTAGGATGTGCTGCAAATACAGGTTTGCACGCGTCGAGGGTAAGCTCCGGCTAAGCTCGTTGACCTCAAACTGTTCTCTGTGCGAGACTTAGCTGAGAAGCTTTCCGTTAAGATTCAGGCTACCACGCAGACCGAATGTGCTGCTACCTAGCGCTGAGAGAGAAAGTGCAGAGGCCAGGCGTGTTTGGGCAGAGGCAGCAGCCTGGAGGCTTTCGCTGCCAGCACCGTGCTCTCTGGGCGAGAAGCAGACGACTGTTCGTCTCCAGCTAAACGAAAGCGCGACCTGCTACGAAGAGCATAAGAACGAAGGCAGAGCAGCAGGCTGCTGTGCGAATCGCCCAGGCTGCAAGAGGAAGCGTGCGTGGCACTCGCTTGTTTGCGGATTCACTTTAGCAGTCGGAAGCAGAAAGTTCAACCTGCGGCTACTTGTGCTGCTACCTATTTCTCTTCCAGTATTCCCTGGAACCAATTCTGCTAGCTTCATGCTTGGCGATGCAGAGATGACAGTGGTAGATGCGGTGGAGAAGGGAAAAACAGAGTGCAGAGGACAGTTTCTGGTGCTTGACGTGAGGCAAGGGGAAGGTTCAGCCCAGCAGAGGCTGTTACCCCTGGAGCCTTTTTCTTTGGCAGCAGCTGCTGCAAGTGGGCAAGGGAGCTGCGAGAGTGAAGAAGGGGACGGTCCATCTAGCTGAGGAAAGAAGAAGCTCCCCGAGGCGCAGTTTGTTGTGCTCAGTTTCAAGGCTGCCTGGAGGAGGGGGGGACTTGAAGAACGCCTTCTTTCTGGACGCCTCCTTCTGGCTGTGCTCCAGCTGCATGCACTCTGCAGCACGGAAGGTTTAGGAACGTGCTGCTGGCCAGCTTGTGTCCAGGAGTGCAAGGGCTGCGCCTTCCTTTCTGAAGCAGCCAGAGCATTCTCAGCTGCATGTGCTTGTGAAGCAGCTCTTGGCTGGACATTTGAAATTGGCTCCCCTGAGTACATGAGCCCGGTGCCCAGCTGCTTGGTTCTTCGCCTTCTGTGCTCTGGACAGAAGTGAAGCCCAGCCATGGCTTGGAGCTTTGCCGCTCTTCAGCGTGAACACTGCACGCAGCCACAGTGTGCTGTGCAGGGATTTTCCTTCAGCTCGACGGACAAGCATTTTCTTGCTGTTTCACCGAGTGCAAACTGTCCGTGTAGCTCTCGCTCAGCGAAATGCGTTTGGAGAGAAACACTTGCTGGAGTAGCTTTTCGCTGGGCAAGACTTTCAACACAGCACCACAATTCGGGCAAGGAGCAGCAGAAAGGAAGACCATCTTTTGGTCCTGGCACCTTCTTCTGGGCGAGACGCCTATCCGCCTCTTCGCTCCCTGCAAGGCTGTAAGCTTGGCGCTGGTACTTGCAAGGGAGAAGGCAGGTGCAGAGAGCACCGCCGTCTGCCGGCGCTGTGCAGGCTGGAAAGGAAAGAGGGCTACCACTAGGATGTGCTGCAAATACAGGTTTGCACGCGTCGAGGGTAAGCTCCGGCTAAGCTCGTTGACCTCAAACTGTTCTCTGTGCGAGACTTAGCTGAGAAGCTTTCCGTTAAGATTCAGGCTACCACGCAGACCGAATGTGCTGCTACCTAGCGCTGAGAGAGAAAGTGCAGAGGCCAGGCGTGTTTGGGCAGAGGCAGCAGCCTGGAGGCTTTCGCTGCCAGCACCGTGCTCTCTGGGCGAGAAGCAGACGACTGTTCGTCTCCAGCTAAACGAAAGCGCGACCTGCTACGAAGAGCATAAGAACGAAGGCAGAGCAGCAGGCTGCTGTGCGAATCGCCCAGGCTGCAAGAGGAAGCGTGCGTGGCACTCGCTTGTTTGCGGATTCACTTTAGCAGTCGGAAGCAGAAAGTTCAACCTGCGGCTACTTGTGCTGCTACCTATTTCTCTTCCAGTATTCCCTGGAACCAATTCTGCTAGCTTCATGCTTGGCGATGCAGAGATGACAGTGGTAGATGCGGTGGAGAAGGGAAAAACAGAGTGCAGAGGACAGTTTCTGGTGCTTGACGTGAGGCAAGGGGAAGGTTCAGCCCAGCAGAGGCTGTTACCCCTGGAGCCTTTTTCTTTGGCAGCAGCTGCTGCAAGTGGGCAAGGGAGCTGCGGGAGTGAAGAAGGGGACGGTCCATCTAGCTGAGGAAAGAAGAAGCTCCCCGAGGCGCAGTTTGTTGCGCTCAGTTTCAAGGCTGCCTGGAGGAGGGGGGGACTTGAAGAACGCCTTCTTTCTGGACGCCTCCTCCTGGCTGTGCTCCAGCTGCATGCACTCTGCAGCACGGAAGGTTTAGGAACGTGCTGCTGGCCAGCTTGTGTCCAGGAGTGCAAGGGCTGCGCCTTCCTTTCTGAAGCAGCCAGAGCATTCTCAGCTGCATGTGCTTGTGAAGCAGCTCTTGGCTGGACATTTGAAATTGGCTCCCCTGAGTACATGAGCCCGGTGCCCAGCTGCTTGGTTCTTCGCCTTCTGTGCTCTGGACAGAAGTGAAGCCCAGCCATGGCTTGGAGCTTTGCCGCTCTTCAGCGTGAACACTGCACGCAGCCACAGTGTGCTGTGCAGGGATTTTCCTTCAGCTCGACGGACAAGCATTTTCTTGCTGTTTCACCGAGTGCAAACTGTCCGTGTAGCTCTCGCTCAGCGAAATGCGTTTGGAGAGAAACACTTGCTGGAGTAGCTTTTCGCTGGGCAAGACTTTCAACACAGCACCACAATTCGGGCAAGGAGCAGCAGAAAGGAAGACCATCTTTTGGTCCTGGCACCTTCTTCTGGGCGAGACGCCTATCCGCCTCTTCGCTCCCTGCAAGGCTGTAAGCTTGGCGCTGGTACTTGCAAGGGAGAAGGCAGGTGCAGAGAGCACCGCCGTCTGCCGGCGCTGTGCAGGCTGGAAAGGAAAGAGGGCTACCACTAGGATGTGCTGCAAATACAGGTTTGCACGCGTCGAGGGTAAGCTCCGGCTAAGCTCGTTGACCTCAAACTGTTCTCTGTGCGAGACTTAGCTGAGAAGCTTTCCGTTAAGATTCAGGCTACCACGCAGACCGAATGTGCTGCTACCTAGCGCTGAGAGAGAAAGTGCAGAGGCCAGGCGTGTTTGGGCAGAGGCAGCAGCCTGGAGGCTTTCGCTGCCAGCACCGTGCTCTCTGGGCGAGAAGCAGACGACTGTTCGTCTCCAGCTAAACGAAAGCGCGACCTGCTACGAAGAGCATAAGAACGAAGGCAGAGCAGCAGGCTGCTGTGCGAATCGCCCAGGCTGCAAGAGGAAGCGTGCGTGGCACTCGCTTGTTTGCGGATTCACTTTAGCAGTCGGAAGCAGAAAGTTCAACCTGCGGCTACTTGTGCTGCTACCTATTTCTCTTCCAGTATTCCCTGGAACCAATTCTGCTAGCTTCATGCTTGGCGATGCAGAGATGACAGTGGTAGATGCGGTGGAGAAGGCAAAAACAGAGTGCAGAGGACAGTTTCTGGTGCTTGACGTGAGGCAAGGGGAAGGTTCAGCCCAGCAGAGGCTGTTACCCCTGGAGCCTTTTTCTTTGGCAGCAGCTGCTGCAAGTGGGCAAGGGAGCTGCGAGAGTGAAGAAGGGGACGGTCCATCTAGCTGAGGAAAGAAGAAGCTCCCCGAGGCGCAGTTTGTTGTGCTCAGTTTCAAGGCTGCCTGGAGGAGGGGGGGACTTGAAGAACGCCTTCTTTCTGGACGCCTCCTTCTGGCTGTGCTCCAGCTGCATGCACTCTGCAGCACGGAAGGTTTAGGAACGTGCTGCTGGCCAGCTTGTGTCCAGGAGTGCAAGGGCTGCGCCTTCCTTTCTGAAGCAGCCAGAGCATTCTCAGCTGCATGTGCTTGTGAAGCAGCTCTTGGCTGGACATTTGAAATTGGCTCCCCTGAGTACATGAGCCCGGTGCCCAGCTGCTTGGTTCTTCGCCTTCTGTGCTCTGGACAGAAGTGAAGCCCAGCCATGGCTTGGAGCTTTGCCGCTCTTCAGCGTGAACACTGCACGCAGCCACAGTGTGCTGTGCAGGGATTTTCCTTCAGCTCGACGGACAAGCATTTTCTTGCTGTTTCACCGAGTGCAAACTGTCCGTGTAGCTCTCGCTCAGCGAAATGCGTTTGGAGAGAAACACTTGCTGGAGTAGCTTTTCGCTGGGCAAGACTTTCAACACAGCACCACAATTCGGGCAAGGAGCAGCAGAAAGGAAGACCATCTTTTGGTCCTGGCACCTTCTTCTGGGCGAGACGCCTATCCGCCTCTTCGCTCCCTGCAAGGCTGTAAGCTTGGCGCTGGTACTTGCAAGGGAGAAGGCAGGTGCAGAGAGCACCGCCGTCTGCCGGCGCTGTGCAGGCTGGAAAGGAAAGAGGGCTACCACTAGGATGTGCTGCAAATACAGGTTTGCACGCGTCGAGGGTAAGCTCCGGCTAAGCTCGTTGACCTCAAACTGTTCTCTGTGCGAGACTTAGCTGAGAAGCTTTCCGTTAAGATTCAGGCTACCACGCAGACCGAATGTGCTGCTACCTAGCGCTGAGAGAGAAAGTGCAGAGGCCAGGCGTGTTTGGGCAGAGGCAGCAGCCTGGAGGCTTTCGCTGCCAGCACCGTGCTCTCTGGGCGAGAAGCAGACGACTGTTCGTCTCCAGCTAAACGAAAGCGCGACCTGCTACGAAGAGCATAAGAACGAAGGCAGAGCAGCAGGCTGCTGTGCGAATCGCCCAGGCTGCAAGAGGAAGCGTGCGTGGCACTCGCTTGTTTGCGGATTCACTTTAGCAGTCGGAAGCAGAAAGTTCAACCTGCGGCTACTTGTGCTGCTACCTATTTCTCTTCCAGTATTCCCTGGAACCAATTCTGCTAGCTTCATGCTTGGCGATGCAGAGATGACAGTGGTAGATGCGGTGGAGAAGGGAAAAACAGAGTGCAGAGGACAGTTTCTGGTGCTTGACGTGAGGCAAGGGGAAGGTTCAGCCCAGCAGAGGCTGTTACCCCTGGAGCCTTTTTCTTTGGCAGCAGCTGCTGCAAGTGGGCAAGGGAGCTGCGAGAGTGAAGAAGGGGACGGTCCATCTAGCTGAGGAAAGAAGAAGCTCCCCGAGGCGCAGTTTGTTGCGCTCAGTTTCAAGGCTGCCTGGAGGAGGGGGGGACTTGAAGAACGCCTTCTTTCTGGACGCCTCCTCCTGGCTGTGCTCCAGCTGCATGCACTCTGCAGCACGGAAGGTTTAGGAACCTGCTGCTGGCCAGCTTGTGTCCAGGAGTGCAAGGGCTGCGCCTTCCTTTCTGAAGCAGCCAGAGCATTCTCAGCTGCATGTGCTTGTGAAGCAGCTCTTGGCTGGACATTTGAAATTGGCTCCCCTGAGTACATGAGCCCGGTGCCCAGCTGCTTGGTTCTTCGCCTTCTGTGCTCTGGACAGAAGTGAAGCCCAGCCATGGCTTGGAGCTTTGCCGCTCTTCAGCGTGAACACTGCACGCAGCCACAGTGTGCTGTGCAGGGATTTTCCTTCAGCTCGACGGACAAGCATTTTCTTGCTGTTTCACCGAGTGCAAACTGTCCGTGTAGCTCTCGCTCAGCGAAATGCGTTTGGAGAGAAACACTTGCTGGAGTAGCTTTTCGCTGGGCAAGACTTTCAACACAGCACCACAATTCGGGCAAGGAGCAGCAGAAAGGAAGACCATCTTTTGGTCCTGGCACCTTCTTCTGGGCGAGACGCCTATCCGCCTCTTCGCTCCCTGCAAGGCTGTAAGCTTGGCGCTGGTACTTGCAAGGGAGAAGGCAGGTGCAGAGAGCACCGCCGTCTGCCGGCGTTGTGCAGGCTGGAAAGGAAAGAGGGCTACCACTAGGATGTGCTGCAAATACAGGTTTCCACGCGTCGAGGGTAAGCTCCGCGTAAGCTCGTTGACCTCAAACTGTTCTCTGTGCGAGACTTAGCTGAGAAGCTTTCCGTTAAGATTCAGGCTACCACGCAGACCGAATGTGCTGCTACCTAGCGCTGAGAGAGAAAGTGCAGAGGCCAGGCGTGTTTGGGCAGAGGCAGCAGCCTGGAGGCTTTCGCTGCCAGCACCGTGCTCTCTGGGCGAGAAGCAGACGACTGTTCGTCTCCAGCTAAACGAAAGCGCGACCTGCTACGAAGAGCATAAGAACGAAGGCAGAGCAGCAGGCTGCTGTGCGAATCGCCCAGGCTGCAAGAGGAAGCGTGCGTGGCACTCGCTTGTTTGCGGATTCACTTTAGCAGTCGGAAGCAGAAAGTTCAACCTGCGGCTACTTGTGCTGCTACCTATTTCTCTTCCAGTATTCCCTGGAACCAATTCTGCTAGCTTCATGCT
This sequence comes from Corvus hawaiiensis, assembly GCF_020740725.1. Taxonomy (NCBI): domain Eukaryota; kingdom Metazoa; phylum Chordata; class Aves; order Passeriformes; family Corvidae; genus Corvus; species Corvus hawaiiensis. The sequence goes on from NC_063216.1 coordinate 8,436,633, forward strand.
TGGCGATGCAGAGATGACAGTGGTAGATGCGGTGGAGAAGGCAAAAACAGAGTGCAGAGGACAGTTTCTGGTGCTTGACGTGAGGCAAGGGGAAGGTTCAGCCCAGCAGAGGCTGTTACCCCTGGAGCCTTTTTCTTTGGCAGCAGCTGCTGCAAGTGGGCAAGGGAGCTGCGAGAGTGAAGAAGGGGACGGTCCATCTAGCTGAGGAAAGAAGAAGCTCCCCGAGGCGCAGTTTGTTGCGCTCAGTTTCAAGGCTGCCTGGAGGAGGGGGGGACTTGAAGAACGCCTTCTTTCTGGACGCCTCCTCCTGGCTGTGCTCCAGCTGCATGCACTCTGCAGCACGGAAGGTTTAGGAACCTGCTGCTGGCCAGCTTGTGTCCAGGAGTGCAAGGGCTGCGCCTTCCTTTCTGAAGCAGCCAGAGCATTCTCAGCTGCATGTGCTTGTGAAGCAGCTCTTGGCTGGACATTTGAAATTGGCTCCCCTGAGTACATGAGCCCGGTGCCCAGCTGCTTGGTTCTTCGCCTTCTGTGCTCTGGACAGAAGTGAAGCCCAGCCATGGCTTGGAGCTTTGCCGCTCTTCAGCGTGAACACTGCACGCAGCCACAGTGTGCTGTGCAGGGATTTTCCTTCAGCTCGACGGACAAGCATTTTCTTGCTGTTTCACCGAGTGCAAACTGTCCGTGTAGCTCTCGCTCAGCGAAATGCGTTTGGAGAGAAACACTTGCTGGAGTAGCTTTTCGCTGGGCAAGACTTTCAACACAGCACCACAATTCGGGCAAGGAGCAGCAGAAAGGAAGACCATCTTTTGGTCCTGGCACCTTCTTCTGGGCGACACGCCTATCCGCCTCTTCGCTCCCTGCAAGGCTGTAAGCTTGGCGCTGGTACTTGCAAGTGAGAAGGCAGGTGCAGAGAGCACCGCCGTCTGCCGGCGCTGTGCAGGCTGGAAAGGAAAGAGGGCTACCACTAGGATGTGCTGCAAATACAGGTTTGCACGCGTCGAGGGTAAGCTCCGGCTAAGCTCGTTGACCTCAAACTGTTCTCTGTGCGAGACTTAGCTGAGAAGCTTTCCGTTAAGATTCAGGCTACCACGCAGACCGAATGTGCTGCTACCTAGCGCTGAGAGAGAAAGTGCAGAGGCCAGGCGTGTTTGGGCAGAGGCAGCAGCCTGGAGGCTTTCGCTGCCAGCACCGTGCTCTCTGGGCGAGAAGCAGACGACTGTTCGTCTCCAGCTAAACGAAAGCGCGACCTGCTACGAAGAGCATAAGAACGAAGGCAGAGCAGCAGGCTGCTGTGCGAATCGCCCAGGCTGCAAGAGGAAGCGTGCGTGGCACTCGCTTGTTTGCGGATTCACTTTAGCAGTCGGAAGCAGAAAGTTCAACCTGCGGCTACTTGTGCTGCTACCTATTTCTCTTCCAGTATTCCCTGGAACCAATTCTGCTAGCTTCATGCTTGGAGATGCAGAGATGACAGTGGTAGATGCGGTGGAGAAGGGAAAAACAGAGTGCAGAGGACAGTTTCTGGTGCTTGACGTGAGGCAAGGGGAAGGTTCAGCCCAGCAGAGGCTTTGACTTCTGGAGCCTTTTTCTTTGGCAGCAGCTGCTGCAAGTGGGCAAGGGAGCTGCGAGAGTGAAGAAGGGGACGGTCCATCTAGCTGAGGAAAGAAGAAGCTCCCCGAGGCGCAGTTTGTTGCGCTCAGTTTCAAGGCTGCCTGGAGGAGGGGGGGACTTGAAGAACGCCTTCTTTCTGGACGCCTCCTTCTGGCTGTGCTCCAGCTGCATGCACTCTGCAGCACGGAAGGTTTAGGAACGTGCTGCTGGCCAGCTTGTGTCCAGGAGTGCAAGGGCTGCGCCTTCCTTTCTGAAGCAGCCAGAGCATTCTCAGCTGCATGTGCTTGTGAAGCAGCTCTTGGCTGGACATTTGAAATTGGCTCCCCTGAGTACATGAGCCCGGTGCCCAGCTGCTTGGTTCTTCGCCTTCTGTGCTCTGGACAGAAGTGAAGCCCAGCCATGGCTTGGAGCTTTGCCGCTCTTCAGCGTGAACACTGCACGCAGCCACAGTGTGCTGTGCAGGGATTTTCCTTCAGCTCGACGGACAAGCATTTTCTTGCTGTTTCACCGAGTGCAAACTGTCCGTGTAGCTCTCGCTCAGCGAAATGCGTTTGGAGAGAAACACTTGCTGGAGTAGCTTTTCGCTGGGCAAGACTTTCAACACAGCACCACAATTCGGGCAAGGAGCAGGAGAAAGGACGACCATCTTTTGGTCCTGGCACCTTCTTCTGGGCGAGACGCCTATCCGCCTCTTCGCTCCCTGCAAGGCTGTAAGCTTGGCGCTGGTACTTGCAAGGGAGAAGGCAGGTGCAGAGAGCACCGCCGTCTGCCGGCGCTGTGCAGGCTGGAAAGGAAAGAGGGCTACCACTAGGATGTGCTGCAAATACAGGTTTCCACGCGTCGAGGGTAAGCTCCGGCTAAGCTCGTTGACCTCAAACTGTTCTCTGTGCGAGACTTAGCTGAGAAGCTTTCCGTTAAGATTCAGGCTACCACGCAGACCGAATGTGCTGCTACCTAGCGCTGAGAGAGAAAGTGCAGAGGCCAGGCGTGTTTGGGCAGAGGCAGCAGCCTGGAGGCTTTCGCTGCCAGCACCGTGCTCTCTGGGCGAGAAGCAGACGACTGTTCGTCTCCAGCTAAACGAAAGCGCGACCTGCTACGAAGAGCATAAGAACGAAGGCAGAGCAGCAGGCTGCTGTGCGAATCGCCCAGGCTGCAAGAGGAAGCGTGCGTGGCACTCGCTTGTTTGCGGATTCACTTTAGCAGTCGGAAGCAGAAAGTTCAACCTGCGGCTACTTGTGCTGCTACCTATTTCTCTTCCAGTATTCCCTGGAACCAATTCTGCTAGCTTCATGCTTGGCGATGCAGAGATGACAGTGGTAGATGCGGTGGAGAAGGGAAAAACAGAGTGCAGAGGACAGTTTCTGGTGCTTGACGTGAGGCAAGGGGAAGGTTCAGCCCAGCAGAGCCTGTTACCCCTGGAGCCTTTTTCTTTGGCAGCAGCTGCTGCAAGTGGGCAAGGGAGCTGCGAGAGTGAAGAAGGGGACGGTCCATCTAGCTGAGGAAAGAAGAAGCTCCCCGAGGCGCAGTTTGTTGTGCTCAGTTTCAAGGCTGCCTGGAGGAGGGGGGGACTTGAAGAACGCCTTCTTTCTGGACGCCTCCTTCTGGCTGTGCTCCAGCTGCATGCACTCTGCAGCACGGAAGGTTTAGGAACGTGCTGCTGGCCAGCTTGTGTCCAGGAGTGCAAGGGCTGCGCCTTCCTTTCTGAAGCAGCCAGAGCATTCTCAGCTGCATGTGCTTGTGAAGCAGCTCTTGGCTGGACATTTGAAATTGGCTCCCCTGAGTACATGAGCCCGGTGCCCAGCTGCTTGGTTCTTCGCCTTCTGTGCTCTGGACAGAAGTGAAGCCCAGCCATGGCTTGGAGCTTTGCCGCTCTTCAGCGTGAACACTGCACGCAGCCACAGTGTGCTGTGCAGGGATTTTCCTTCAGCTCGACGGACAAGCATTTTCTTGCTGTTTCACCGAGTGCAAACTGTCCGTGTAGCTCTCGCTCAGCGAAATGCGTTTGGAGAGAAACACTTGCTGGAGTAGCTTTTCGCTGGGCAAGACTTTCAACACAGCACCACAATTCGGGCAAGGAGCAGGAGAAAGGAAGACCATCTTTTGTTCCTGGCACCTTCTTCTGGGCGAGACGCCTATCCGCCTCTTCGCTCCCTGCAAGGCTGTAAGCTTGGCGCTGGTACTTGCAAGGGAGAAGGCAGGTGCAGAGAGCACCGCCGTCTGCCGGCGCTGTGCAGGCTGGAAAGGAAAGAGGGCTACCACTAGGATGTGCTGCAAATACAGGTTTGCACGCGTCGAGGGTAAGCTCCGGCTAAGCTCGTTGACCTCAAACTGTTCTCTGTGCGAGACGTAGCTGAGAAGCTTTCCGTTAAGATTCAGGCTACCACGCAGACCGAATGTGCTGCTACCTAGCGCTGAGAGAGAAAGTGCAGAGGCCAGGCGTGTTTGGGCAGAGGCAGCAGCCTGGAGGCTTTCGCTGCCAGCACCGTGCTCTCTGGGCGAGAAGCAGACGACTGTTCGTCTCCAGCTAAACGAAAGCGCGACCTGCTACGAAGAGCATAAGAACGAAGGCAGAGCAGCAGGCTGCTGTGCGAATCGCCCAGGCTGCAAGAGGAAGCGTGCGTGGCACTCGCTTGTTTGCGGATTCACTTTAGCAGTCGGAAGCAGAAAGTTCAACCTGCGGCTACTTGTGCTGCTACCTATTTCTCTTCCAGTATTCCCTGGAACCAATTCTGCTAGCTTCATGCTTGGCGATGCAGAGATGACAGTGGTAGATGCGGTGGAGAAGGGAAAAACAGAGTGCAGAGGACAGTTTCTGGTGCTTGACGTGAGGCAAGGGGAAGGTTCAGCCCAGCAGAGGCTGTTACCCCTGGAGCCTTTTTCTTTGGCAGCAGCTGCTGCAAGTGGGCAAGGGAGCTGCGAGAGTGAAGAAGGGGACGGTCCATCTAGCTGAGGAAAGAAGAAGCTCCCCGAGGCGCAGTTTGTTGCGCTCAGTTTCAAGGCTGCCTGGAGGAGGGGGGGACTTGAAGAACGCCTTCTTTCTGGACGCCTCCTTCTGGCTGTGCTCCAGCTGCATGCACTCTGCAGCACGGAAGGTTTAGGAACGTGCTGCTGGCCAGCTTGTGTCCAGGAGTGCAAGGGCTGCGCCTTCCTTTCTGAAGCAGCCAGAGCATTCTCAGCTGCATGTGCTTGTGAAGCAGCTCTTGGCTGGACATTTGAAATTGGCTCCCCTGAGTACATGAGCCCGGTGCCCAGCTGCTTGGTTCTTCGCCTTCTGTGCTCTGGACAGAAGTGAAGCCCAGCCATGGCTTGGAGCTTTGCCGCTCTTCAGCGTGAACACTGCACGCAGCCACAGTGTGCTGTGCAGGGATTTTCCTTCAGCTCGACGGACAAGCATTTTCTTGCTGTTTCACCGAGTGCAAACTGTCCGTGTAGCTCTCGCTCAGCGAAATGCGTTTGGAGAGAAACACTTGCTGGAGTAGCTTTTCGCTGGGCAAGACTTTCAACACAGCACCACAATTCGGGCAAGGAGCAGGAGAAAGGACGACCATCTTTTGGTCCTGGCACCTTCTTCTGGGCGAGACGCCTATCCGCCTCTTCGCTCCCTGCAAGGCTGTAAGCTTGGCGCTGGTACTTGCAAGGGAGAAGGCAGGTGCAGAGAGCACCGCCGTCTGCCGGCGCTGTGCAGGCTGGAAAGGAAAGAGGGCTACCACTAGGATGTGCTGCAAATACAGGTTTCCACGCGTCGAGGGTAAGCTCCGGCTAAGCTCGTTGACCTCAAACTGTTCTCTGTGCGAGACTTAGCTGAGAAGCTTTCCGTTAAGATTCAGGCTACCACGCAGACCGAATGTGCTGCTACCTAGCGCTGAGAGAGAAAGTGCAGAGGCCAGGCGTGTTTGGGCAGAGGCAGCAGCCTGGAGGCTTTCGCTGCCAGCACCGTGCTCTCTGGGCGAGAAGCAGACGACTGTTCGTCTCCAGCTAAACGAAAGCGCGACCTGCTACGAAGAGCATAAGAACGAAGGCAGAGCAGCAGGCTGCTGTGCGAATCGCCCAGGCTGCAAGAGGAAGCGTGCGTGGCACTCGCTTGTTTGCGGATTCACTTTAGCAGTCGGAAGCAGAAAGTTCAACCTGCGGCTACTTGTGCTGCTACCTATTTCTCTTCCAGTATTCCCTGGAACCAATTCTGCTAGCTTCATGCTTGGCGATGCAGAGATGACAGTGGTAGATGCGGTGGAGAAGGGAAAAACAGAGTGCAGAGGACAGTTTCTGGTGCTTGACGTGAGGCAAGGGGAAGGTTCAGCCCAGCAGAGGCTGTTACCCCTGGAGCCTTTTTCTTTGGCAGCAGCTGCTGCAAGTGGGCAAGGGAGCTGCGAGAGTGAAGAAGGGGACGGTCCATCTAGCTGAGGAAAGAAGAAGCTCCCCGAGGCGCAGTTTGTTGTGCTCAGTTTCAAGGCTGCCTGGAGGAGGGGGGGACTTGAAGAACGCCTTCTTTCTGGACGCCTCCTTCTGGCTGTGCTCCAGCTGCATGCACTCTGCAGCACGGAAGGTTTAGGAACGTGCTGCTGGCCAGCTTGTGTCCAGGAGTGCAAGGGCTGCGCCTTCCTTTCTGAAGCAGCCAGAGCATTCTCAGCTGCATGTGCTTGTGAAGCAGCTCTTGGCTGGACATTTGAAATTGGCTCCCCTGAGTACATGAGCCCGGTGCCCAGCTGCTTGGTTCTTCGCCTTCTGTGCTCTGGACAGAAGTGAAGCCCAGCCATGGCTTGGAGCTTTGCCGCTCTTCAGCGTGAACACTGCACGCAGCCACAGTGTGCTGTGCAGGGATTTTCCTTCAGCTCGACGGACAAGCATTTTCTTGCTGTTTCACCGAGTGCAAACTGTCCGTGTAGCTCTCGCTCAGCGAAATGCGTTTGGAGAGAAACACTTGCTGGAGTAGCTTTTCGCTGGGCAAGACTTTCAACACAGCACCACAATTCGGGCAAGGAGCAGCAGAAAGGAAGACCATCTTTTGGTCCTGGCACCTTCTTCTGGGCGAGACGCCTATCCGCCTCTTCGCTCCCTGCAAGGCTGTAAGCTTGGCGCTGGTACTTGCAAGGGAGAAGGCAGGTGCAGAGAGCACCGCCGTCTGCCGGCGCTGTGCAGGCTGGAAAGGAAAGAGGGCTACCACTAGGATGTGCTGCAAATACAGGTTTGCACGCGTCGAGGGTAAGCTCCGGCTAAGCTCGTTGACCTCAAACTGTTCTCTGTGCGAGACTTAGCTGAGAAGCTTTCCGTTAAGATTCAGGCTACCACGCAGACCGAATGTGCTGCTACCTAGCGCTGAGAGAGAAAGTGCAGAGGCCAGGCGTGTTTGGGCAGAGGCAGCAGCCTGGAGGCTTTCGCTGCCAGCACCGTGCTCTCTGGGCGAGAAGCAGACGACTGTTCGTCTCCAGCTAAACGAAAGCGCGACCTGCTACGAAGAGCATAAGAACGAAGGCAGAGCAGCAGGCTGCTGTGCGAATCGCCCAGGCTGCAAGAGGAAGCGTGCGTGGCACTCGCTTGTTTGCGGATTCACTTTAGCAGTCGGAAGCAGAAAGTTCAACCTGCGGCTACTTGTGCTGCTACCTATTTCTCTTCCAGTATTCCCTGGAACCAATTCTGCTAGCTTCATGCTTGGCGATGCAGAGATGACAGTGGTAGATGCGGTGGAGAAGGGAAAAACAGAGTGCAGAGGACAGTTTCTGGTGCTTGACGTGAGGCAAGGGGAAGGTTCAGCCCAGCAGAGGCTGTTACCCCTGGAGCCTTTTTCTTTGGCAGCAGCTGCTGCAAGTGGGCAAGGGAGCTGCGAGAGTGAAGAAGGGGACGGTCCATCTAGCTGAGGAAAGAAGAAGCTCCCCGAGGCGCAGTTTGTTGCGCTCAGTTTCAAGGCTGCCTGGAGGAGGGGGGGACTTGAAGAACGCCTTCTTTCTGGACGCCTCCTCCTGGCTGTGCTCCAGCTGCATGCACTCTGCAGCACGGAAGGTTTAGGAACGTGCTGCTGGCCAGCTTGTGTCCAGGAGTGCAAGGGCTGCGCCTTCCTTTCTGAAGCAGCCAGAGCATTCTCAGCTGCATGTGCTTGTGAAGCAGCTCTTGGCTGGACATTTGAAATTGGCTCCCCTGAGTACATGAGCCCGGTGCCCAGCTGCTTGGTTCTTCGCCTTCTGTGCTCTGGACAGAAGTGAAGCCCAGCCATGGCTTGGAGCTTTGCCGCTCTTCAGCGTGAACACTGCACGCAGCCACAGTGTGCTGTGCAGGGATTTTCCTTCAGCTCGACGGACAAGCATTTTCTTGCTGTTTCACCGAGTGCAAACTGTCCGTGTAGCTCTCGCTCAGCGAAATGCGTTTGGAGAGAAACACTTGCTGGAGTAGCTTTTCGCTGGGCAAGACTTTCAACACAGCACCACAATTCGGGCAAGGAGCAGCAGAAAGGAAGACCATCTTTTGGTCCTGGCACCTTCTTCTGGGCGAGACGCCTATCCGCCTCTTCGCTCCCTGCAAGGCTGTAAGCTTGGCGCTGGTACTTGCAAGGGAGAAGGCAGGTGCAGAGAGCACCGCCGTCTGCCGGCGTTGTGCAGGCTGGAAAGGAAAGAGGGCTACCACTAGGATGTGCTGCAAATACAGGTTTCCACGCGTCGAGGGTAAGCTCCGCGTAAGCTCGTTGACCTCAAACTGTTCTCTGTGCGAGACTTAGCTGAGAAGCTTTCCGTTAAGATTCAGGCTACCACGCAGACCGAATGTGCTGCTACCTAGCGCTGAGAGAGAAAGTGCAGAGGCCAGGCGTGTTTGGGCAGAGGCAGCAGCCTGGAGGCTTTCGCTGCCAGCACCGTGCTCTCTGGGCGAGAAGCAGACGACTGTTCGTCTCCAGCTAAACGAAAGCGCGACCTGCTACGAAGAGCATAAGAACGAAGGCAGAGCAGCAGGCTGCTGTGCGAATCGCCCAGGCTGCAAGAGGAAGCGTGCGTGGCACTCGCTTGTTTGCGGATTCACTTTAGCAGTCGGAAGCAGAAAGTTCAACCTGCGGCTACTTGTGCTGCTACCTATTTCTCTTCCAGTATTCCCTGGAACCAATTCTGCTAGCTTCATGCTTGGCGATGCAGAGATGACAGTGGTAGATGCGGTGGAGAAGGCAAAAACAGAGTGCAGAGGACAGTTTCTGGTGCTTGACGTGAGGCAAGGGGAAGGTTCAGCCCAGCAGAGGCTGTTACCCCTGGAGCCTTTTTCTTTGGCAGCAGCTGCTGCAAGTGGGCAAGGGAGCTGCGAGAGTGAAGAAGGGGACGGTCCATCTAGCTGAGGAAAGAAGAAGCTCCCCGAGGCGCAGTTTGTTGCGCTCAGTTTCAAGGCTGCCTGGAGGAGGGGGGGACTTGAAGAACGCCTTCTTTCTGGACGCCTCCTCCTGGCTGTGCTCCAGCTGCATGCACTCTGCAGCACGGAAGGTTTAGGAACCTGCTGCTGGCCAGCTTGTGTCCAGGAGTGCAAGGGCTGCGCCTTCCTTTCTGAAGCAGCCAGAGCATTCTCAGCTGCATGTGCTTGTGAAGCAGCTCTTGGCTGGACATTTGAAATTGGCTCCCCTGAGTACATGAGCCCGGTGCCCAGCTGCTTGGTTCTTCGCCTTCTGTGCTCTGGACAGAAGTGAAGCCCAGCCATGGCTTGGAGCTTTGCCGCTCTTCAGCGTGAACACTGCACGCAGCCACAGTGTGCTGTGCAGGGATTTTCCTTCAGCTCGACGGACAAGCATTTTCTTGCTGTTTCACCGAGTGCAAACTGTCCGTGTAGCTCTCGCTCAGCGAAATGCGTTTGGAGAGAAACACTTGCTGGAGTAGCTTTTCGCTGGGCAAGACTTTCAACACAGCACCACAATTCGGGCAAGGAGCAGCAGAAAGGAAGACCATCTTTTGGTCCTGGCACCTTCTTCTGGGCGAGACGCCTATCCGCCTCTTCGCTCCCTGCAAGGCTGTAAGCTTGGCGCTGGTACTTGCAAGTGAGAAGGCAGGTGCAGAGAGCACCGCCGTCTGCCGGCGCTGTGCAGGCTGGAAAGGAAAGAGGGCTACCACTAGGATGTGCTGCAAATACAGGTTTGCACGCGTCGAGGGTAAGCTCCGGCTAAGCTCGTTGACCTCAAACTGTTCTCTGTGCGAGACTTAGCTGAGAAGCTTTCCGTTAAGATTCAGGCTACCACGCAGACCGAATGTGCTGCTACCTAGCGCTGAGAGAGAAAGTGCAGAGGCCAGGCGTGTTTGGGCAGAGGCAGCAGCCTGGAGGCTTTCGCTGCCAGCACCGTGCTCTCTGGGCGAGAAGCAGACGACTGTTCGTCTCCAGCTAAACGAAAGCGCGACCTGCTACGAAGAGCATAAGAACGAAGGCAGAGCAGCAGGCTGCTGTGCGAATCGCCCAGGCTGCAAGAGGAAGCGTGCGTGGCACTCGCTTGTTTGCGGATTCACTTTAGCAGTCGGAAGCAGAAAGTTCAACCTGCGGCTACTTGTGCTGCTACCTATTTCTCTTCCAGTATTCCCTGGAACCAATTCTGCTAGCTTCATGCTTGGAGATGCAGAGATGACAGTGGTAGATGCGGTGGAGAAGGGAAAAACAGAGTGCAGAGGACAGTTTCTGGTGCTTGACGTGAGGCAAGGGGAAGGTTCAGCCCAGCAGAGGCTTTGACTTCTGGAGCCTTTTTCTTTGGCAGCAGCTGCTGCAAGTGGGCAAGGGAGCTGCGAGAGTGAAGAAGGGGACGGTCCATCTAGCTGAGGAAAGAAGAAGCTCCCCGAGGCGCAGTTTGTTGTGCTCAGTTTCAAGGCTGCCTGGAGGAGGGGGGGACTTGAAGAACGCCTTCTTTCTGGACGCCTCCTTCTGGCTGTGCTCCAGCTGCATGCACTCTGCAGCACGGAAGGTTTAGGAACGTGCTGCTGGCCAGCTTGTGTCCAGGAGTGCAAGGGCTGCGCCTTCCTTTCTGAAGCAGCCAGAGCATTCTCAGCTGCATGTGCTTGTGAAGCAGCTCTTGGCTGGACATTTGAAATTGGCTCCCCTGAGTACATGAGCCCGGTGCCCAGCTGCTTGGTTCTTCGCCTTCTGTGCTCTGGACAGAAGTGAAGCCCAGCCATGGCTTGGAGCTTTGCCGCTCTTCAGCGTGAACACTGCACGCAGCCACAGTGTGCTGTGCAGGGATTTTCCTTCAGCTCGACGGACAAGCATTTTCTTGCTGTTTCACCGAGTGCAAACTGTCCGTGTAGCTCTCGCTCAGCGAAATGCGTTTGGAGAGAAACACTTGCTGGAGTAGCTTTTCGCTGGGCAAGACTTTCAACACAGCACCACAATTCGGGCAAGGAGCAGCAGAAAGGAAGACCATCTTTTGGTCCTGGCACCTTCTTCTGGGCGAGACGCCTATCCGCCTCTTCGCTCCCTGCAAGGCTGTAAGCTTGGCGCTGGTACTTGCAAGGGAGAAGGCAGGTGCAGAGAGCACCGCCGTCTGCCGGCGCTGTGCAGGCTGGAAAGGAAAGAGGGCTACCACTAGGATGTGCTGCAAATACAGGTTTCCACGCGTCGAGGGTAAGCTCCGGCTAAGCTCGTTGACCTCAAACTGTTCTCTGTGCGAGACGTAGCTGAGAAGCTTTCCGTTAAGATTCAGGCTACCACGCAGACCGAATGTGCTGCTACCTAGCGCTGAGAGAGAAAGTGCAGAGGCCAGGCGTGTTTGGGCAGAGGCAGCAGCCTGGAGGCTTTCGCTGCCAGCACCGTGCTCTCTGGGCGAGAAGCAGACGACTGTTCGTCTCCAGCTAAACGAAAGCGCGACCTGCTACGAAGAGCATAAGAACGAAGGCAGAGCAGCAGGCTGCTGTGCGAATCGCCCAGGCTGCAAGAGGAAGCGTGCGTGGCACTCGCTTGTTTGCGGATTCACTTTAGCAGTCGGAAGCAGAAAGTTCAACCTGCGGCTACTTGTGCTGCTACCTATTTCTCTTCCAGTATTCCCTGGAACCAATTCTGCTAGCTTCATGCTTGGCGATGCAGAGATGACAGTGGTAGATGCGGTGGAGAAGGCAAAAACAGAGTGCAGAGGACAGTTTCTGGTGCTTGACGTGAGGCAAGGGGAAGGTTCAGCCCAGCAGAGGCTGTTACCCCTGGAGCCTTTTTCTTTGGCAGCAGCTGCTGCAAGTGGGCAAGGGAGCTGCGAGAGTGAAGAAGGGGACGGTCCATCTAGCTGAGGAAAGAAGAAGCTCCCCGAGGCGCAGTTTGTTGCGCTCAGTTTCAAGGCTGCCTGGAGGAGGGGGGGACTTGAAGAACGCCTTCTTTCTGGACGCCTCCTTCTGGCTGTGCTCCAGCTGCATGCACTCTGCAGCACGGAAGGTTTAGGAACGTGCTGCTGGCCAGCTTGTGTCCAGGAGTGCAAGGGCTGCGCCTTCCTTTCTGAAGCAGCCAGAGCATTCTCAGCTGCATGTGCTTGTGAAGCAGCTCTTGGCTGGACATTTGAAATTGGCTCCCCTGAGTACATGAGCCCGGTGCCCAGCTGCTTGGTTCTTCGCCTTCTGTGCTCTGGACAGAAGTGAAGCCCAGCCATGGCTTGGAGCTTTGCCGCTCTTCAGCGTGAACACTGCACGCAGCCACAGTGTGCTGTGCAGGGATTTTCCTTCAGCTCGACGGACAAGCATTTTCTTGCTGTTTCACCGAGTGCAAACTGTCCGTGTAGCTCTCGCTCAGCGAAATGCGTTTGGAGAGAAACACTTGCTGGAGTAGCTTTTCGCTGGGCAAGACTTTCAACACAGCACCACAATTCGGGCAAGGAGCAGGAGAAAGGAAGACCATCTTTTGGTCCTGGCACCTTCTTCTGGGCGAGACGCCTATCCGCCTCTTCGCTCCCTGCAAGGCTGTAAGCTTGGCGCTGGTACTTGCAAGGGAGAAGGCAGGTGCAGAGAGCACCGCCGTCTGCCGGCGCTGTGCAGGCTGGAAAGGAAAGAGGGCTACCACTAGGATGTGCTGCAAATACAGGTTTGCACGCGTCGAGGGTAAGCTCCGGCTAAGCTCGTTGACCTCAAACTGTTCTCTGTGCGAGACTTAGCTGAGAAGCTTTCCGTTAAGATTCAGGCTACCACGCAGACCGAATATGCTGCTACCTAGCGCTGAGAGAGAAAGTGCAGAGGCCAGGCGTGTTTGGGCAGAGGCAGCAGCCTGGAGGCTTTCGCTGCCAGCACCGTGCTCTCTGGGCGAGAAGCAGACGACTGTTCGTCTCCAGCTAAACGAAAGCGCGACCTGCTACGAAGAGCATAAGAACGAAGGCAGAGCAGCAGGCTGCTGTGCGAATCGCCCAGGCTGCAAGAGGAAGCGTGCGTGGCACTCGCTTGTTTGCGGATTCACTTTAGCAGTCGGAAGCAGAAAGTTCAACCTGCGGCTACTTGTGCTGCTACCTATTTCTCTTCCAGTATTCCCTGGAACTAATTCTGCTAGCTTCATGCTTGGCGATGCAGAGATGACAGTGGTAGATGCGGTGGAGAAGGGAAAAACAGAGTGCAGAGGACAGTTTCTGGTGCTTGACGTGAGGCAAGGGGAAGGTTCAGCCCAGCAGAGGCTTTGACTTCTGGAGCCTTTTTCTTTGGCAGCAGCTGCTGCAAGTGGGCAAGGGAGCTGCGAGAGTGAAGAAGGGGACGGTCCATCTAGCTGAGGAAAGAAGAAGCTCCCCGAGGCGCAGTTTGTTGTGCTCAGTTTCAAGGCTGCCTGGAGGAGGGGGGGACTTGAAGAACGCCTTCTTTCTGGACGCCTCCTTCTGGCTGTGCTCCAGCTGCATGCACTCTGCAGCACGGAAGGTTTAGGAACGTGCTGCTGGCCAGCTTGTGTCCAGGAGTGCAAGGGCTGCGCCTTCCTTTCTGAAGCAGCCAGAGCATTCTCAGCTGCATGTGCTTGTGAAGCAGCTCTTGGCTGGACATTTGAAATTGGCTCCCCTGAGTACATGAGCCCGGTGCCCAGCTGCTTGGTTCTTCGCCTTCTGTGCTCTGGACAGAAGTGAAGCCCAGCCATGGCTTGGAGCTTTGCCGCTCTTCAGCGTGAACACTGCACGCAGCCACAGTGTGCTGTGCAGGGATTTTCCTTCAGCTCGACGGACAAGCATTTTCTTGCTGTTTCACCGAGTGCAAACTGTCCGTGTAGCTCTCGCTCAGCGAAATGCGTTTGGAGAGAAACACTTGCTGGAGTAGCTTTTCGCTGGGCAAGACTTTCAACACAGCACCACAATTCGGGCAAGGAGCAGCAGAAAGGAAGACCATCTTTTGGTCCTGGCACCTTCTTCTGGGCGAGACGCCTATCCGCCTCTTCGCTCCCTGCAAGGCTGTAAGCTTGGCGCTGGTACTTGCAAGGGAGAAGGCAGGTGCAGAGAGCACCGCCGTCTGCCGGCGCTGTGCAGGCTGGAAAGGAAAGAGGGCTACCACTAGGATGTGCTGCAAATACAGGTTTCCACGCGTCGAGGGTAAGCTCCGCGTAAGCTCGTTGACCTCAAACTGTTCTCTGTGCGAGACTTAGCTGAGAAGCTTTCCGTTAAGATTCAGGCTACCACGCAGACCGAATGTGCTGCTACCTAGCGCTGAGAGAGAAAGTGCAGAGGCCAGGCGTGTTTGGGCAGAGGCAGCAGCCTGGAGGCTTTCGCTGCCAGCACCGTGCTCTCTGGGCGAGAAGCAGACGACTGTTCGTCTCCAGCTAAACGAAAGCGCGACCTGCTACGAAGAGCATAAGAACGAAGGCAGAGCAGCAGGCTGCTGTGCGAATCGCCCAGGCTGCAAGAGGAAGCGTGCGTGGCACTCGCTTGTTTGCGGATTCACTTTAGCAGTCGGAAGCAGAAAGTTCAACCTGCGGCTACTTGTGCTGCTACCTATTTCTCTTCCAGTATTCCCTGGAACCAATTCTGCTAGCTTCATGCTTGGCGATGCAGAGATGACAGTGGTAGATGCGGTGGAGAAGGGAAAAACAGAGTGCAGAGGACAGTTTCTGGTGCTTGACGTGAGGCAAGGGGAAGGTTCAGCCCAGCAGAGGCTGTTACCCCTGGAGCCTTTTTCTTTGGCAGCAGCTGCTGCAAGTGGGCAAGGGAGCTGCGAGAGTGAAGAAGGGGACGGTCCATCTAGCTGAGGAAAGAAGAAGCTCCCCGAGGCGCAGTTTGTTGTGCTCAGTTTCAAGGCTGCCTGGAGGAGGGGGGGACTTGAAGAACGCCTTCTTTCTGGACGCCTCCTTCTGGCTGTGCTCCAGCTGCATGCACTCTGCAGCACGGAAGGTTTAGGAACGTGCTGCTGGCCAGCTTGTGTCCAGGAGTGCAAGGGCTGCGCCTTCCTTTCTGAAGCAGCCAGAGCATTCTCAGCTGCATGTGCTTGTGAAGCAGCTCTTGGCTGGACATTTGAAATTGGCTCCCCTGAGTACATGAGCCCGGTGCCCAGCTGCTTGGTTCTTCGCCTTCTGTGCTCTGGACAGAAGTGAAGCCCAGCCATGGCTTGGAGCTTTGCCGCTCTTCAGCGGGAACACTGCACGCAGCCACAGTGTGCTGTGCAGGGATTTTCCTTCAGCTCGACGGACAAGCATTTTCTTGCTGTTTCACCGAGTGCAAACTGTCCGTGTAGCTCTCGCTCAGCGAAATGCGTTTGGAGAGAAACACTTGCTGGAGTAGCTTTTCGCTGGGCAAGACTTTCAACACAGCACCACAATTCGGGCAAGGAGCAGGAGAAAGGAAGACCATCTTTTGGTCCTGGCACCTTCTTCTGGGCGAGACGCCTATCCGCCTCTTCGCTCCCTGCAAGGCTGTAAGCTTGGCGCTGGTACTTGCAAGGGAGAAGGCAGGTGCAGAGAGCACCGCCGTCTGCCGGCGCTGTGCAGGCTGGAAAGGAAAGAGGGCTACCACTAGGATGTGCTGCAAATACAGGTTTGCACGCGTCGAGGGTAAGCTCCGGCTAAGCTCGTTGACCTCAACCTGTTCTCTGTGCGAGACTTAGCTGAGAAGCTTTCCGTTAAGATTCAGGCTACCACGCAGACCGAATGTGCTGCTACCTAGCGCTGAGAGAGAAAGTGCAGAGGCCAGGCGTGTTTGGGCAGAGGCAGCAGCCTGGAGGCTTTCGCTGCCAGCACCGTGCTCTCTGGGCGAGAAGCAGACGACTGTTCGTCTCCAGCTAAACGAAAGCGCGACCTGCTACGAAGAGCATAAGAACGAAGGCAGAGCAGCAGGCTGCTGTGCGAATCGCCCAGGCTGCAAGAGGAAGCGTGCGTGGCACTCGCTTGTTTGCGGATTCACTTTAGCAGTCGGAAGCAGAAAGTTCAACCTGCGGCTACTTGTGCTGCTACCTATTTCTCTTCCAGTATTCCCTGGAACCAATTCTGCTAGCTTCATGCTTGGCGATGCAGAGATGACAGTGGTAGATGCGGTGGAGAAGGGAAAAACAGAGTGCAGAGGACAGTTTCTGGTGCTTGACGTGAGGCAAGGGGAAGGTTCAGCCCAGCAGAGGCTGTTACCCCTGGAGCCTTTTTCTTTGGCAGCAGCTGCTGCAAGTGGGCAAGGGAGCTGCGAGAGTGAAGAAGGGGACGGTCCATCTAGCTGAGGAAAGAAGAAGCTCCCCGAGGCGCAGTTTGTTGTGCTCAGTTTCAAGGCTGCCTGGAGGAGGGGGGGACTTGAAGAACGCCTTCTTTCTGGACGCCTCCTTCTGGCTGTGCTCCAGCTGCATGCACTCTGCAGCACGGAAGGTTTAGGAACGTGCTGCTGGCCAGCTTGTGTCCAGGAGTGCAAGGGCTGCGCCTTCCTTTCTGAAGCAGCCAGAGCATTCTCAGCTGCATGTGCTTGTGAAGCAGCTCTTGGCTGGACATTTGAAATTGGCTCCCCTGAGTACATGAGCCCGGTGCCCAGCTGCTTGGTTCTTCGCCTTCTGTGCTCTGGACAGAAGTGAAGCCCAGCCATGGCTTGGAGCTTTGCCGCTCTTCAGCGTGAACACTGCACGCAGCCACAGTGTGCTGTGCAGGGATTTTCCTTCAGCTCGACGGACAAGCATTTTCTTGCTGTTTCACCGAGTGCAAACTGTCCGTGTAGCTCTCGCTCAGCGAAATGCGTTTGGAGAGAAACACTTGCTGGAGTAGCTTTTCGCTGGGCAAGACTTTCAACACAGCACCACAATTCGGGCAAGGAGCAGGAGAAAGGAAGACCATCTTTTGGTCCTGGCACGTTCTTCTGGGCGAGACGCCTATCCGCCTCTTCGCTCCCTGCAAGGCTGTAAGCTTGGCGCTGGTACTTGCAAGGGAGAAGGCAGGTGCAGAGAGCACCGCCGTCTGCCGGCGCTGTGCAGGCTGGAAAGGAAAGAGGGCTACCACTAGGATGTGCTGCAAATACAGGTTTGCACGCGTCGAGGGTAAGCTCCGGCTAAGCTCGTTGACCTCAAACTGTTCTCTGTGCGAGACTTAGCTGAGAAGCTTTCCGTTAAGATTCAGGCTACCACGCAGACCGAATGTGCTGCTACCTAGCGCTGAGAGAGAAAGTGCAGAGGCCAGGCGTGTTTGGGCAGAGGCAGCAGCCTGGAGGCTTTCGCTGCCAGCACCGTGCTCTCTGGGCGAGAAGCAGACGACTGTTCGTCTCCAGCTAAACGAAAGCGCGACCTGCTACGAAGAGCATAAGAACGAAGGCAGAGCAGCAGGCTGCTGTGCGAATCGCCCAGGCTGCAAGAGGAAGCGTGCGTGGCACTCGCTTGTTTGCGGATTCACTTTAGCAGTCGGAAGCAGAAAGTTCAACCTGCGGCTACTTGTGCTGCTACCTATTTCTCTTCCAGTATTCCCTGGAACCAATTCTGCTAGCTTCATGCTTGGCGATGCAGAGATGACAGTGGTAGATGCGGTGGAGAAGGCAAAAACAGAGTGCAGAGGACAGTTTCTGGTGCTTGACGTGAGGCAAGGGGAAGGTTCAGCCCAGCAGAGGTTTTGACTTCTGGAGCCTTTTTCTTTGGCAGCAGCTGCTGCAAGTGGGCAAGGGAGCTGCGAGAGTGAAGAAGGGGACGGTCCATCTAGCTGAGGAAAGAAGAAGCTCCCCGAGGCGCAGTTTGTTGTGCTCAGTTTCAAGGCTGCCTGGAGGAGGGGGGGACTTGAAGAACGCCTTCTTTCTGGACGCCTCCTTCTGGCTGTGCTCCAGCTGCATGCACTCTGCAGCACGGAAGGTTTAGGAACGTGCTGCTGGCCAGCTTGTGTCCAGGAGTGCAAGGGCTGCGCCTTCCTTTCTGAAGCAGCCAGAGCATTCTCAGCTGCATGTGCTTGTGAAGCAGCTCTTGGCTGGACATTTGAAATTGGCTCCCCTGAGTACATGAGCCCGGTGCCCAGCTGCTTGGTTCTTCGCCTTCTGTGCTCTGGACAGAAGTGAAGCCCAGCCATGGCTTGGAGCTTTGCCGCTCTTCAGCGGGAACACTGCACGCAGCCACAGTGTGCTGTGCAGGGATTTTCCTTCAGCTCGACGGACAAGCATTTTCTTGCTGTTTCACCGAGTGCAAACTGTCCGTGTAGCTCTCGCTCAGCGAAATGCGTTTGGAGAGAAACACTTGCTGGAGTAGCTTTTCGCTGGGCAAGACTTTCAACACAGCACCACAATTCGGGCAAGGAGCAGGAGAAAGGAAGACCATCTTTTGGTCCTGGCACCTTCTTCTGGGCGAGACGCCTATCCGCCTCTTCGCTCCCTGCAAGGCTGTAAGCTTGGCGCTGGTACTTGCAAGGGAGAAGGCAGGTGCAGAGAGCACCGCCGTCTGCCGGCGCTGTGCAGGCTGGAAAGGAAAGAGGGCTACCACTAGGATGTGCTGCAAATACAGGTTTGCACGCGTCGAGGGTAAGCTCCGGCTAAGCTCGTTGACCTCAAACTGTTCTCTGTGCGAGACTTAGCTGAGAAGCTTTCCGTTAAGATTCAGGCTACCACGCAGACCGAATATGCTGCTACCTAGCGCTGAGAGAGAAAGTGCAGAGGCCAGGCGTGTTTGGGCAGAGGCAGCAGCCTGGAGGCTTTCGCTGCCAGCACCGTGCTCTCTGGGCGAGAAGCAGACGACTGTTCGTCTCCAGCTAAACGAAAGCGCGACCTGCTACGAAGAGCATAAGAACGAAGGCAGAGCAGCAGGCTGCTGTGCGAATCGCCCAGGCTGCAAGAGGAAGCGTGCGTGGCACTCGCTTGTTTGCGGATTCACTTTAGCAGTCGGAAGCAGAAAGTTCAACCTGCGGCTACTTGTGCTGCTACCTATTTCTCTTCCAGTATTCCCTGGAACCAATTCTGCTAGCTTCATGCTTGGCGATGCAGAGATGACAGTGGTAGATGCGGTGGAGAAGGGAAAAACAGAGTGCAGAGGACAGTTTCTGGTGCTTGACGTGAGGCAAGGGGAAGGTTCAGCCCAGCAGAGGCTGTTACCCCTGGAGCCTTTTTCTTTGGCAGCAGCTGCTGCAAGTGGGCAAGGGAGCTGCGAGAGTGAAGAAGGGGACGGTCCATCTAGCTGAGGAAAGAAGAAGCTCCCCGAGGCGCAGTTTGTTGTGCTCAGTTTCAAGGCTGCCTGGAGGAGGGGGGGACTTGAAGAACGCCTTCTTTCTGGACGCCTCCTTCTGGCTGTGCTCCAGCTGCATGCACTCTGCAGCACGGAAGGTTTAGGAACGTGCTGCTGGCCAGCTTGTGTCCAGGAGTGCAAGGGCTGCGCCTTCCTTTCTGAAGCAGCCAGAGCATTCTCCGCTGCAGCTGCTTGTGAAGCAGCTCTTGGCTGGACATTTGAAATTGGCTCCCCTGAGTACATGAGCCCGGTGCCCAGCTGCTTGGTTCTTCGCCTTCTGTGCTCTGGACAGAAGTGAAGCCCAGCCATGGCTTGGAGCTTTGCCGCTCTTCAGCGTGAACACTGCACGCAGCCACAGTGTGCTGTGCAGGGATTTTCCTTCAGCTCGACGGACAAGCATTTTCTTGCTGTTTCACCGAGTGCAAACTGTCCGTGTAGCTCTCGCTCAGCGAAATGCGTTTGGAGAGAAACACTTGCTGGAGTAGCTTTTCGCTGGGCAAGACTTTCAACACAGCACCACAATTCGGGCAAGGAGCAGCAGAAAGGAAGACCATCTTTTGGTCCTGGCACCTTCTTCTGGGCGAGACGCCTATCCGCCTCTTCGCTCCCTGCAAGGCGGTAAGCTTGGCGCTGGTACTTGCAAGGGAGAAGGCAGGTGCAGAGAGCACCGCCGTCTGCCGGCGCTGTGCAGGCTGGAAAGGAAAGAGGGCTACCACTAGGATGTGCTGCAAATACAGGTTTGCACGCGTCGAGGGTAAGCTCCGGCTAAGCTCGTTGACCTCAAACTGTTCTCTGTGCGAGACTTAGCTGAGAAGCTTTCCGTTAAGATTCAGGCTACCACGCAGACCGAATATGCTGCTACCTAGCGCTGAGAGAGAAAGTGCAGAGGCCAGGCGTGTTTGGGCAGAGGCAGCAGCCTGGAGGCTTTCGCTGCCAGCACCGTGCTCTCTGGGCGAGAAGCAGACGACTGTTCGTCTCCAGCTAAACGAAAGCGCGACCTGCTACGAAGAGCATAAGAACGAAGGCAGAGCAGCAGGCTGCTGTGCGAATCGCCCAGGCTGCAAGAGGAAGCGTGCGTGGCACTCGCTTGTTTGCGGATTCACTTTAGCAGTCGGAAGCAGAAAGTTCAACCTGCGGCTACTTGTGCTGCTACCTATTTCTCTTCCAGTATTCCCTGGAACCAATTCTGCTAGCTTCATGCTTGGCGATGCAGAGATGACAGTGGTAGATGCGGTGGAGAAGGGAAAAACAGAGTGCAGAGGACAGTTTCTGGTGCTTGACGTGAGGCAAGGGGAAGGTTCAGCCCAGCAGAGGCTGTTACCCCTGGAGCCTTTTTCTTTGGCAGCAGCTGCTGCAAGTGGGCAAGGGAGCTGCGAGAGTGAAGAAGGGGACGGTCCATCTAGCTGAGGAAAGAAGAAGCTCCCCGAGGCGCAGTTTGTTGTGCTCAGTTTCAAGGCTGCCTGGAGGAGGGGGGGACTTGAAGAACGCCTTCTTTCTGGACGCCTCCTTCTGGCTGTGCTCCAGCTGCATGCACTCTGCAGCACGGAAGGTTTAGGAACGTGCTGCTGGCCAGCTTGTGTCCAGGAGTGCAAGGGCTGCGCCTTCCTTTCTGAAGCAGCCAGAGCATTCTCAGCTGCATGTGCTTGTGAAGCAGCTCTTGGCTGGACATTTGAAATTGGCTCCCCTGAGTACATGAGCCCGGTGCCCAGCTGCTTGGTTCTTCGCCTTCTGTGCTCTGGACAGAAGTGAAGCCCAGCCATGGCTTGGAGCTTTGCCGCTCTTCAGCGTGAACACTGCACGCAGCCACAGTGTGCTGTGCAGGGATTTTCCTTCAGCTCGACGGACAAGCATTTTCTTGCTGTTTCACCGAGTGCAAACTGTCCGTGTAGCTCTCGCTCAGCGAAATGCGTTTGGAGAGAAACACTTGCTGGAGTAGCTTTTCGCTGGGCAAGACTTTCAACACAGCACCACAATTCGGGCAAGGAGCAGCAGAAAGGAAGACCATCTTTTGGTCCTGGCACCTTCTTCTGGGCGAGACGCCTATCCGCCTCTTCGCTCCCTGCAAGGCTGTAAGCTTGGCGCTGGTACTTGCAAGGGAGAAGGCAGGTGCAGAGAGCACCGCCGTCTGCCGGCGCTGTGCAGGCTGGAAAGGAAAGAGGGCTACCACTAGGATGTGCTGCAAATACAGGTTTGCACGCGTCGAGGGTAAGCTCCGGCTAAGCTCGTTGACCTCAAACTGTTCTCTGTGCGAGACTTAGCTGAGAAGCTTTCCGTTAAGATTCAGGCTACCACGCAGACCGAATGTGCTGCTACCTAGCGCTGAGAGAGAAAGTGCAGAGGCCAGGCGTGTTTGGGCAGAGGCAGCAGCCTGGAGGCTTTCGCTGCCAGCACCGTGCTCTCTGGGCGAGAAGCAGACGACTGTTCGTCTCCAGCTAAACGAAAGCGCGACCTGCTACGAAGAGCATAAGAACGAAGGCAGAGCAGCAGGCTGCTGTGCGAATCGCCCAGGCTGCAAGAGGAAGCGTGCGTGGCACTCGCTTGTTTGCGGATTCACTTTAGCAGTCGGAAGCAGAAAGTTCAACCTGCGGCTACTTGTGCTGCTACCTATTTCTCTTCCAGTATTCCCTGGAACCAATTCTGCTAGCTTCATGCTTGGCGATGCAGAGATGACAGTGGTAGATGCGGTGGAGAAGGGAAAAACAGAGTGCAGAGGACAGTTTCTGGTGCTTGACGTGAGGCAAGGGGAAGGTTCAGCCCAGCAGAGGCTGTTACCCCTGGAGCCTTTTTCTTTGGCAGCAGCTGCTGCAAGTGGGCAAGGGAGCTGCGAGAGTGAAGAAGGGGACGGTCCATCTAGCTGAGGAAAGAAGAAGCTCCCCGAGGCGCAGTTTGTTGTGCTCAGTTTCAAGGCTGCCTGGAGGAGGGGGGGACTTGAAGAACGCCTTCTTTCTGGACGCCTCCTTCTGGCTGTGCTCCAGCTGCATGCACTCTGCAGCACGGAAGGTTTAGGAACGTGCTGCTGGCCAGCTTGTGTCCAGGAGTGCAAGGGCTGCGCCTTCCTTTCTGAAGCAGCCAGAGCATTCTCAGCTGCATGTGCTTGTGAAGCAGCTCTTGGCTGGACATTTGAAATTGGCTCCCCTGAGTACATGAGCCCGGTGCCCAGCTGCTTGGTTCTTCGCCTTCTGTGCTCTGGACAGAAGTGAAGCCCAGCCATGGCTTGGAGCTTTGCCGCTCTTCAGCGTGAACACTGCACGCAGCCACAGTGTGCTGTGCAGGGATTTTCCTTCAGCTCGACGGACAAGCATTTTCTTGCTGTTTCACCGAGTGCAAACTGTCCGTGTAGCTCTCGCTCAGCGAAATGCGTTTGGAGAGAAACACTTGCTGGAG
The DNA here is from genome assembly GCF_020740725.1 of Corvus hawaiiensis. Lineage (NCBI taxonomy): Eukaryota > Metazoa > Chordata > Aves > Passeriformes > Corvidae > Corvus > Corvus hawaiiensis. The sequence continues at coordinate 8,459,129 of NC_063216.1, forward strand.
TAGCTTTTCGCTGGGCAAGACTTTCAACACAGCACCACAATTCGGGCAAGGAGCAGCAGAAAGGAAGACCATCTTTTGGTCCTGGCACCTTCTTCTGGGCGAGACGCCTATCCGCCTCTTCGCTCCCTGCAAGGCTGTAAGCTTGGCGCTGGTACTTGCAAGGGAGAAGGCAGGTGCAGAGAGCACCGCCGTCTGCCGGCGCTGTGCAGGCTGGAAAGGAAAGAGGGCTACCACTAGGATGTGCTGCAAATACAGGTTTGCACGCGTCGAGGGTAAGCTCCGGCTAAGCTCGTTGACCTCAAACTGTTCTCTGTGCGAGACTTAGCTGAGAAGCTTTCCGTTAAGATTCAGGCTACCACGCAGACCGAATGTGCTGCTACCTAGCGCTGAGAGAGAAAGTGCAGAGGCCAGGCGTGTTTGGGCAGAGGCAGCAGCCTGGAGGCTTTCGCTGCCAGCACCGTGCTCTCTGGGCGAGAAGCAGACGACTGTTCGTCTCCAGCTAAACGAAAGCGCGACCTGCTACGAAGAGCATAAGAACGAAGGCAGAGCAGCAGGCTGCTGTGCGAATCGCCCAGGCTGCAAGAGGAAGCGTGCGTGGCACTCGCTTGTTTGCGGATTCACTTTAGCAGTCGGAAGCAGAAAGTTCAACCTGCGGCTACTTGTGCTGCTACCTATTTCTCTTCCAGTATTCCCTGGAACCAATTCTGCTAGCTTCATGCTTGGCGATGCAGAGATGACAGTGGTAGATGCGGTGGAGAAGGGAAAAACAGAGTGCAGAGGACAGTTTCTGGTGCTTGACGTGAGGCAAGGGGAAGGTTCAGCCCAGCAGAGGCTGTTACCCCTGGAGCCTTTTTCTTTGGCAGCAGCTGCTGCAAGTGGGCAAGGGAGCTGCGAGAGTGAAGAAGGGGACGGTCCATCTAGCTGAGGAAAGAAGAAGCTCCCCGAGGCGCAGTTTGTTGTGCTCAGTTTCAAGGCTGCCTGGAGGAGGGGGGGACTTGAAGAACGCCTTCTTTCTGGACGCCTCCTTCTGGCTGTGCTCCAGCTGCATGCACTCTGCAGCACGGAAGGTTTAGGAACCTGCTGCTGGCCAGCTTGTGTCCAGGAGTGCAAGGGCTGCGCCTTCCTTTCTGAAGCAGCCAGAGCATTCTCAGCTGCATGTGCTTGTGAAGCAGCTCTTGGCTGGACATTTGAAATTGGCTCCCCTGAGTACATGAGCCCGGTGCCCAGCTGCTTGGTTCTTCGCCTTCTGTGCTCTGGACAGAAGTGAAGCCCAGCCATGGCTTGGAGCTTTGCCGCTCTTCAGCGTGAACACTGCACGCAGCCACAGTGTGCTGTGCAGGGATTTTCCTTCAGCTCGACGGACAAGCATTTTCTTGCTGTTTCACCGAGTGCAAACTGTCCGTGTAGCTCTCGCTCAGCGAAATGCGTTTGGAGAGAAACACTTGCTGGAGTAGCTTTTCGCTGGGCAAGACTTTCAACACAGCACCACAATTCGGGCAAGGAGCAGCAGAAAGGAAGACCATCTTTTGGTCCTGGCACCTTCTTCTGGGCGAGACGCCTATCCGCCTCTTCGCTCCCTGCAAGGCTGTAAGCTTGGCGCTGGTACTTGCAAGGGAGAAGGCAGGTGCAGAGAGCACCGCCGTCTGCCGGCGCTGTGCAGGCTGGAAAGGAAAGAGGGCTACCACTAGGATGTGCTGCAAATACAGGTTTGCACGCGTCGAGGGTAAGCTCCGGCTAAGCTCGTTGACCTCAACCTGTTCTCTGTGCGAGACTTAGCTGAGAAGCTTTCCGTTAAGATTCAGGCTACCACGCAGACCGAATATGCTGCTACCTAGCGCTGAGAGAGAAAGTGCAGAGGCCAGGCGTGTTTGGGCAGAGGCAGCAGCCTGGAGGCTTTCGCTGCCAGCACCGTGCTCTCTGGGCGAGAAGCAGACGACTGTTCGTCTCCAGCTAAACGAAAGCGCGACCTGCTACGAAGAGCATAAGAACGAAGGCAGAGCAGCAGGCTGCTGTGCGAATCGCCCAGGCTGCAAGAGGAAGCGTGCGTGGCACTCGCTTGTTTGCGGATTCACTTTAGCAGTCGGAAGCAGAAAGTTCAACCTGCGGCTACTTGTGCTGCTACCTATTTCTCTTCCAGTATTCCCTGGAACCAATTCTGCTAGCTTCATGCTTGGCGATGCAGAGATGACAGTGGTAGATGCGGTGGAGAAGGGAAAAACAGAGTGCAGAGGACAGTTTCTGGTGCTTGACGTGAGGCAAGGGGAAGGTTCAGCCCAGCAGAGGCTGTTACCCCTGGAGCCTTTTTCTTTGGCAGCAGCTGCTGCAAGTGGGCAAGGGAGCTGCGAGAGTGAAGAAGGGGACGGTCCATCTAGCTGAGGAAAGAAGAAGCTCCCCGAGGCGCAGTTTGTTGTGCTCAGTTTCAAGGCTGCCTGGAGGAGGGGGGGACTTGAAGAACGCCTTCTTTCTGGACGCCTCCTTCTGGCTGTGCTCCAGCTGCATGCACTCTGCAGCACGGAAGGTTTAGGAACGTGCTGCTGGCCAGCTTGTGTCCAGGAGTGCAAGGGCTGCGCCTTCCTTTCTGAAGCAGCCAGAGCATTCTCAGCTGCATGTGCTTGTGAAGCAGCTCTTGGCTGGACATTTGAAATTGGCTCCCCTGAGTACATGAGCCCGGTGCCCAGCTGCTTGGTTCTTCGCCTTCTGTGCTCTGGACAGAAGTGAAGCCCAGCCATGGCTTGGAGCTTTGCCGCTCTTCAGCGTGAACACTGCACGCAGCCACAGTGTGCTGTGCAGGGATTTTCCTTCAGCTCGACGGACAAGCATTTTCTTGCTGTTTCACCGAGTGCAAACTGTCCGTGTAGCTCTCGCTCAGCGAAATGCGTTTGGAGAGAAACACTTGCTGGAGTAGCTTTTCGCTGGGCAAGACTTTCAACACAGCACCACAATTCGGGCAAGGAGCAGCAGAAAGGAAGACCATCTTTTGGTCCTGGCACGTTCTTCTGGGCGAGACGCCTATCCGCCTCTTCGCTCCCTGCAAGGCTGTAAGCTTGGCGCTGGTACTTGCAAGTGAGAAGGCAGGTGCAGAGAGCACCGCCGTCTGCCGGCGCTGTGCAGGCTGGAAAGGAAAGAGGGCTACCACTAGGATGTGCTGCAAATACAGGTTTGCACGCGTCGAGGGTAAGCTCCGGCTAAGCTCGTTGACCTCAAACTGTTCTCTGTGCGAGACTTAGCTGAGAAGCTTTCCGTTAAGATTCAGGCTACCACGCAGACCGAATGTGCTGCTACCTAGCGCTGAGAGAGAAAGTGCAGAGGCCAGGCGTGTTTGGGCAGAGGCAGCAGCCTGGAGGCTTTCGCTGCCAGCACCGTGCTCTCTGGGCGAGAAGCAGACGACTGTTCGTCTCCAGCTAAACGAAAGCGCGACCTGCTACGAAGAGCATAAGAACGAAGGCAGAGCAGCAGGCTGCTGTGCGAATCGCCCAGGCTGCAAGAGGAAGCGTGCGTGGCACTCGCTTGTTTGCGGATTCACTTTAGCAGTCGGAAGCAGAAAGTTCAACCTGCGGCTACTTGTGCTGCTACCTATTTCTCTTCCAGTATTCCCTGGAACCAATTCTGCTAGCTTCATGCTTGGCGATGCAGAGATGACAGTGGTAGATGCGGTGGAGAAGGGAAAAACAGAGTGCAGAGGACAGTTTCTGGTGCTTGACGTGAGGCAAGGGGAAGGTTCAGCCCAGCAGAGGCTGTTACCCCTGGAGCCTTTTTCTTTGGCAGCAGCTGCTGCAAGTGGGCAAGGGAGCTGCGAGAGTGAAGAAGGGGACGGTCCATCTAGCTGAGGAAAGAAGAAGCTCCCCGAGGCGCAGTTTGTTGTGCTCAGTTTCAAGGCTGCCTGGAGGAGGGGGGGACTTGAAGAACGCCTTCTTTCTGGACGCCTCCTTCTGGCTGTGCTCCAGCTGCATGCACTCTGCAGCATGGAAGGTTTAGGAACGTGCTGCTGGCCAGCTTGTGTCCAGGAGTGCAAGGGCTGCGCCTTCCTTTCTGAAGCAGCCAGAGCATTCTCAGCTGCATGTGCTTGTGAAGCAGCTCTTGGCTGGACATTTGAAATTGGCTCCCCTGAGTACATGAGCCCGGTGCCCAGCTGCTTGGTTCTTCGCCTTCTGTGCTCTGGACAGAAGTGAAGCCCAGCCATGGCTTGGAGCTTTGCCGCTCTTCAGCGTGAACACTGCACGCAGCCACAGTGTGCTGTGCAGGGATTTTCCTTCAGCTCGACGGACAAGCATTTTCTTGCTGTTTCACCGAGTGCAAACTGTCCGTGTAGCTCTCGCTCAGCGAAATGCGTTTGGAGAGAAACACTTGCTGGAGTAGCTTTTCGCTGGGCAAGACTTTCAACACAGCACCACAATTCGGGCAAGGAGCAGCAGAAAGGAAGACCATCTTTTGGTCCTGGCACGTTCTTCTGGGCGAGACGCCTATCCGCCTCTTCGCTCCCTGCAAGGCTGTAAGCTTGGCGCTGGTACTTGCAAGGGAGAAGGCAGGTGCAGAGAGCACCGCCGTCTGCCGGCGCTGTGCAGGCTGGAAAGGAAAGAGGGCTACCACTAGGATGTGCTGCAAATACAGGTTTGCACGCGTCGAGGGTAAGCTCCGGCTAAGCTCGTTGACCTCAAACTGTTCTCTGTGCGAGACTTAGCTGAGAAGCTTTCCGTTAAGATTCAGGCTACCACGCAGACCGAATGTGCTGCTACCTAGCGCTGAGAGAGAAAGTGCAGAGGCCAGGCGTGTTTGGGCAGAGGCAGCAGCCTGGAGGCTTTCGCTGCCAGCACCGTGCTCTCTGGGCGAGAAGCAGACGACTGTTCGTCTCCAGCTAAACGAAAGCGCGACCTGCTACGAAGAGCATAAGAACGAAGGCAGAGCAGCAGGCTGCTGTGCGAATCGCCCAGGCTGCAAGAGGAAGCGTGCGTGGCACTCGCTTGTTTGCGGATTCACTTTAGCAGTCGGAAGCAGAAAGTTCAACCTGCGGCTACTTGTGCTGCTACCTATTTCTCTTCCAGTATTCCCTGGAACCAATTCTGCTAGCTTCATGCTTGGCGATGCAGAGATGACAGTGGTAGATGCGGTGGAGAAGGGAAAAACAGAGTGCAGAGGACAGTTTCTGGTGCTTGACGTGAGGCAAGGGGAAGGTTCAGCCCAGCAGAGGCTGTTACCCCTGGAGCCTTTTTCTTTGGCAGCAGCTGCTGCAAGTGGGCAAGGGAGCTGCGAGAGTGAAGAAGGGGACGGTCCATCTAGCTGAGGAAAGAAAAAGCTCCCCGAGGCGCAGTTTGTTGTGCTCAGTTTCAAGGCTGCCTGGAGGAGGGGGGGACTTGAAGAACGCCTTCTTTCTGGACGCCTCCTTCTGGCTGTGCTCCAGCTGCATGCACTCTGCAGCACGGAAGGTTTAGGAACGTGCTGCTGGCCAGCTTGTGTCCAGGAGTGCAAGGGCTGCGCCTTCCTTTCTGAAGCAGCCAGAGCATTCTCAGCTGCATGTGCTTGTGAAGCAGCTCTTGGCTGGACATTTGAAATTGGCTCCCCTGAGTACATGAGCCCGGTGCCCAGCTGCTTGGTTCTTCGCCTTCTGTGCTCTGGACAGAAGTGAAGCCCAGCCATGGCTTGGAGCTTTGCCGCTCTTCAGCGTGAACACTGCACGCAGCCACAGTGTGCTGTGCAGGGATTTTCCTTCAGCTCGACGGACAAGCATTTTCTTGCTGTTTCACCGAGTGCAAACTGTCCGTGTAGCTCTCGCTCAGCGAAATGCGTTTGGAGAGAAACACTTGCTGGAGTAGCTTTTCGCTGGGCAAGACTTTCAACACAGCACCACAATTCGGGCAAGGAGCAGCAGAAAGGAAGACCATCTTTTGGTCCTGGCACCTTCTTCTGGGCGAGACGCCTATCCGCCTCTTCGCTCCCTGCAAGGCTGTAAGCTTGGCGCTGGTACTTGCAAGGGAGAAGGCAGGTGCAGAGAGCACCGCCGTCTGCCGGCGCTGTGCAGGCTGGAAAGGAAAGAGGGCTACCACTAGGATGTGCTGCAAATACAGGTTTGCACGCGTCGAGGGTAAGCTCCGGCTAAGCTCGTTGACCTCAACCTGTTCTCTGTGCGAGACTTAGCTGAGAAGCTTTCCGTTAAGATTCAGGCTACCACGCAGACCGAATATGCTGCTACCTAGCGCTGAGAGAGAAAGTGCAGAGGCCAGGCGTGTTTGGGCAGAGGCAGCAGCCTGGAGGCTTTCGCTGCCAGCACCGTGCTCTCTGGGCGAGAAGCAGACGACTGTTCGTCTCCAGCTAAACGAAAGCGCGACCTGCTACGAAGAGCATAAGAACGAAGGCAGAGCAGCAGGCTGCTGTGCGAATCGCCCAGGCTGCAAGAGGAAGCGTGCGTGGCACTCGCTTGTTTGCGGATTCACTTTAGCAGTCGGAAGCAGAAAGTTCAACCTGCGGCTACTTGTGCTGCTACCTATTTCTCTTCCAGTATTCCCTGGAACCAATTCTGCTAGCTTCATGCTTGGCGATGCAGAGATGACAGTGGTAGATGCGGTGGAGAAGGGAAAAACAGAGTGCAGAGGACAGTTTCTGGTGCTTGACGTGAGGCAAGGGGAAGGTTCAGCCCAGCAGAGGCTGTTACCCCTGGAGCCTTTTTCTTTGGCAGCAGCTGCTGCAAGTGGGCAAGGGAGCTGCGAGAGTGAAGAAGGGGACGGTCCATCTAGCTGAGGAAAGAAGAAGCTCCCCGAGGCGCAGTTTGTTGTGCTCAGTTTCAAGGCTGCCTGGAGGAGGGGGGGACTTGAAGAACGCCTTCTTTCTGGACGCCTCCTTCTGGCTGTGCTCCAGCTGCATGCACTCTGCAGCACGGAAGGTTTAGGAACGTGCTGCTGGCCAGCTTGTGTCCAGGAGTGCAAGGGCTGCGCCTTCCTTTCTGAAGCAGCCAGAGCATTCTCAGCTGCATGTGCTTGTGAAGCAGCTCTTGGCTGGACATTTGAAATTGGCTCCCCTGAGTACATGAGCCCGGTGCCCAGCTGCTTGGTTCTTCGCCTTCTGTGCTCTGGACAGAAGTGAAGCCCAGCCATGGCTTGGAGCTTTGCCGCTCTTCAGCGTGAACACTGCACGCAGCCACAGTGTGCTGTGCAGGGATTTTCCTTCAGCTCGACGGACAAGCATTTTCTTGCTGTTTCACCGAGTGCAAACTGTCCGTGTAGCTCTCGCTCAGCGAAATGCGTTTGGAGAGAAACACTTGCTGGAGTAGCTTTTCGCTGGGCAAGACTTTCAACACAGCACCACAATTCGGGCAAGGAGCAGCAGAAAGGAAGACCATCTTTTGGTCCTGGCACGTTCTTCTGGGCGAGACGCCTATCCGCCTCTTCGCTCCCTGCAAGGCTGTAAGCTTGGCGCTGGTACTTGCAAGTGAGAAGGCAGGTGCAGAGAGCACCGCCGTCTGCCGGCGCTGTGCAGGCTGGAAAGGAAAGAGGGCTACCACTAGGATGTGCTGCAAATACAGGTTTGCACGCGTCGAGGGTAAGCTCCGGCTAAGCTCGTTGACCTCAAACTGTTCTCTGTGCGAGACTTAGCTGAGAAGCTTTCCGTTAAGATTCAGGCTACCACGCAGACCGAATGTGCTGCTACCTAGCGCTGAGAGAGAAAGTGCAGAGGCCAGGCGTGTTTGGGCAGAGGCAGCAGCCTGGAGGCTTTCGCTGCCAGCACCGTGCTCTCTGGGCGAGAAGCAGACGACTGTTCGTCTCCAGCTAAACGAAAGCGCGACCTGCTACGAAGAGCATAAGAACGAAGGCAGAGCAGCAGGCTGCTGTGCGAATCGCCCAGGCTGCAAGAGGAAGCGTGCGTGGCACTCGCTTGTTTGCGGATTCACTTTAGCAGTCGGAAGCAGAAAGTTCAACCTGCGGCTACTTGTGCTGCTACCTATTTCTCTTCCAGTATTCCCTGGAACCAATTCTGCTAGCTTCATGCTTGGCGATGCAGAGATGACAGTGGTAGATGCGGTGGAGAAGGGAAAAACAGAGTGCAGAGGACAGTTTCTGGTGCTTGACGTGAGGCAAGGGGAAGGTTCAGCCCAGCAGAGGCTGTTACCCCTGGAGCCTTTTTCTTTGGCAGCAGCTGCTGCAAGTGGGCAAGGGAGCTGCGAGAGTGAAGAAGGGGACGGTCCATCTAGCTGAGGAAAGAAGAAGCTCCCCGAGGCGCAGTTTGTTGTGCTCAGTTTCAAGGCTGCCTGGAGGAGGGGGGGACTTGAAGAACGCCTTCTTTCTGGACGCCTCCTTCTGGCTGTGCTCCAGCTGCATGCACTCTGCAGCATGGAAGGTTTAGGAACGTGCTGCTGGCCAGCTTGTGTCCAGGAGTGCAAGGGCTGCGCCTTCCTTTCTGAAGCAGCCAGAGCATTCTCAGCTGCATGTGCTTGTGAAGCAGCTCTTGGCTGGACATTTGAAATTGGCTCCCCTGAGTACATGAGCCCGGTGCCCAGCTGCTTGGTTCTTCGCCTTCTGTGCTCTGGACAGAAGTGAAGCCCAGCCATGGCTTGGAGCTTTGCCGCTCTTCAGCGTGAACACTGCACGCAGCCACAGTGTGCTGTGCAGGGATTTTCCTTCAGCTCGACGGACAAGCATTTTCTTGCTGTTTCACCGAGTGCAAACTGTCCGTGTAGCTCTCGCTCAGCGAAATGCGTTTGGAGAGAAACACTTGCTGGAGTAGCTTTTCGCTGGGCAAGACTTTCAACACAGCACCACAATTCGGGCAAGGAGCAGCAGAAAGGAAGACCATCTTTTGGTCCTGGCACCTTCTTCTGGGCGAGACGCCTATCCGCCTCTTCGCTCCCTGCAAGGCTGTAAGCTTGGCGCTGGTACTTGCAAGGGAGAAGGCAGGTGCAGAGAGCACCGCCGTCTGCCGGCGCTGTGCAGGCTGGAAAGGAAAGAGGGCTACCACTAGGATGTGCTGCAAATACAGGTTTGCACGCGTCGAGGGTAAGCTCCGGCTAAGCTCGTTGACCTCAAACTGTTCTCTGTGCGAGACTTAGCTGAGAAGCTTTCCGTTAAGATTCAGGCTACCACGCAGACCGAATGTGCTGCTACCTAGCGCTGAGAGAGAAAGTGCAGAGGCCAGGCGTGTTTGGGCAGAGGCAGCAGCCTGGAGGCTTTCGCTGCCAGCACCGTGCTCTCTGGGCGAGAAGCAGACGACTGTTCGTCTCCAGCTAAACGAAAGCGCGACCTGCTACGAAGAGCATAAGAACGAAGGCAGAGCAGCAGGCTGCTGTGCGAATCGCCCAGGCTGCAAGAGGAAGCGTGCGTGGCACTCGCTTGTTTGCGGATTCACTTTAGCAGTCGGAAGCAGAAAGTTCAACCTGCGGCTACTTGTGCTGCTACCTATTTCTCTTCCAGTATTCCCTGGAACCAATTCTGCTAGCTTCATGCTTGGCGATGCAGAGATGACAGTGGTAGATGCGGTGGAGAAGGGAAAAACAGAGTGCAGAGGACAGTTTCTGGTGCTTGACGTGAGGCAAGGGGAAGGTTCAGCCCAGCAGAGGCTGTTACCCCTGGAGCCTTTTTCTTTGGCAGCAGCTGCTGCAAGTGGGCAAGGGAGCTGCGAGAGTGAAGAAGGGGACGGTCCATCTAGCTGAGGAAAGAAGAAGCTCCCCGAGGCGCAGTTTGTTGTGCTCAGTTTCAAGGCTGCCTGGAGGAGGGGGGGACTTGAAGAACGCCTTCTTTCTGGACGCCTCCTTCTGGCTGTGCTCCAGCTGCATGCACTCTGCAGCACGGAAGGTTTAGGAACGTGCTGCTGGCCAGCTTGTGTCCAGGAGTGCAAGGGCTGCGCCTTCCTTTCTGAAGCAGCCAGAGCATTCTCAGCTGCATGTGCTTGTGAAGCAGCTCTTGGCTGGACATTTGAAATTGGCTCCCCTGAGTACATGAGCCCGGTGCCCAGCTGCTTGGTTCTTCGCCTTCTGTGCTCTGGACAGAAGTGAAGCCCAGCCATGGCTTGGAGCTTTGCCGCTCTTCAGCGTGAACACTGCACGCAGCCACAGTGTGCTGTGCAGGGATTTTCCTTCAGCTCGACGGACAAGCATTTTCTTGCTGTTTCACCGAGTGCAAACTGTCCGTGTAGCTCTCGCTCAGCGAAATGCGTTTGGAGAGAAACACTTGCTGGAGTAGCTTTTCGCTGGGCAAGACTTTCAACACAGCACCACAATTCGGGCAAGGAGCAGCAGAAAGGAAGACCATCTTTTGGTCCTGGCACCTTCTTCTGGGCGAGACGCCTATCCGCCTCTTCGCTCCCTGCAAGGCTGTAAGCTTGGCGCTGGTACTTGCAAGGGAGAAGGCAGGTGCAGAGAGCACCGCCGTCTGCCGGCGCTGTGCAGGCTGGAAAGGAAAGAGGGCTACCACTAGGATGTGCTGCAAATACAGGTTTGCACGCGTCGAGGGTAAGCTCCGGCTAAGCTCGTTGACCTCAAACTGTTCTCTGTGCGAGACTTAGCTGAGAAGCTTTCCGTTAAGATTCAGGCTACCACGCAGACCGAATGTGCTGCTACCTAGCGCTGAGAGAGAAAGTGCAGAGGCCAGGCGTGTTTGGGCAGAGGCAGCAGCCTGGAGGCTTTCGCTGCCAGCACCGTGCTCTCTGGGCGAGAAGCAGACGACTGTTCGTCTCCAGCTAAACGAAAGCGCGACCTGCTACGAAGAGCATAAGAACGAAGGCAGAGCAGCAGGCTGCTGTGCGAATCGCCCAGGCTGCAAGAGGAAGCGTGCGTGGCACTCGCTTGTTTGCGGATTCACTTTAGCAGTCGGAAGCAGAAAGTTCAACCTGCGGCTACTTGTGCTGCTACCTATTTCTCTTCCAGTATTCCCTGGAACCAATTCTGCTAGCTTCATGCTTGGCGATGCAGAGATGACAGTGGTAGATGCGGTGGAGAAGGGAAAAACAGAGTGCAGAGGACAGTTTCTGGTGCTTGACGTGAGGCAAGGGGAAGGTTCAGCCCAGCAGAGGCTGTTACCCCTGGAGCCTTTTTCTTTGGCAGCAGCTGCTGCAAGTGGGCAAGGGAGCTGCGAGAGTGAAGAAGGGGACGGTCCATCTAGCTGAGGAAAGAAGAAGCTCCCCGAGGCGCAGTTTGTTGTGCTCAGTTTCAAGGCTGCCTGGAGGAGGGGGGGACTTGAAGAACGCCTTCTTTCTGGACGCCTCCTTCTGGCTGTGCTCCAGCTGCATGCACTCTGCAGCACGGAAGGTTTAGGAACGTGCTGCTGGCCAGCTTGTGTCCAGGAGTGCAAGGGCTGCGCCTTCCTTTCTGAAGCAGCCAGAGCATTCTCAGCTGCATGTGCTTGTGAAGCAGCTCTTGGCTGGACATTTGAAATTGGCTCCCCTGAGTACATGAGCCCGGTGCCCAGCTGCTTGGTTCTTCGCCTTCTGTGCTCTGGACAGAAGTGAAGCCCAGCCATGGCTTGGAGCTTTGCCGCTCTTCAGCGTGAACACTGCACGCAGCCACAGTGTGCTGTGCAGGGATTTTCCTTCAGCTCGACGGACAAGCATTTTCTTGCTGTTTCACCGAGTGCAAACTGTCCGTGTAGCTCTCGCTCAGCGAAATGCGTTTGGAGAGAAACACTTGCTGGAGTAGCTTTTCGCTGGGCAAGACTTTCAACACAGCACCACAATTCGGGCAAGGAGCAGCAGAAAGGAAGACCATCTTTTGGTCCTGGCACCTTCTTCTGGGCGAGACGCCTATCCGCCTCTTCGCTCCCTGCAAGGCTGTAAGCTTGGCGCTGGTACTTGCAAGGGAGAAGGCAGGTGCAGAGAGCACCGCCGTCTGCCGGCGCTGTGCAGGCTGGAAAGGAAAGAGGGCTACCACTAGGATGTGCTGCAAATACAGGTTTGCACGCGTCGAGGGTAAGCTCCGGCTAAGCTCGTTGACCTCAACCTGTTCTCTGTGCGAGACTTAGCTGAGAAGCTTTCCGTTAAGATTCAGGCTACCACGCAGACCGAATATGCTGCTACCTAGCGCTGAGAGAGAAAGTGCAGAGGCCAGGCGTGTTTGGGCAGAGGCAGCAGCCTGGAGGCTTTCGCTGCCAGCACCGTGCTCTCTGGGCGAGAAGCAGACGACTGTTCGTCTCCAGCTAAACGAAAGCGCGACCTGCTACGAAGAGCATAAGAACGAAGGCAGAGCAGCAGGCTGCTGTGCGAATCGCCCAGGCTGCAAGAGGAAGCGTGCGTGGCACTCGCTTGTTTGCGGATTCACTTTAGCAGTCGGAAGCAGAAAGTTCAACCTGCGGCTACTTGTGCTGCTACCTATTTCTCTTCCAGTATTCCCTGGAACCAATTCTGCTAGCTTCATGCTTGGCGATGCAGAGATGACAGTGGTAGATGCGGTGGAGAAGGGAAAAACAGAGTGCAGAGGACAGTTTCTGGTGCTTGACGTGAGGCAAGGGGAAGGTTCAGCCCAGCAGAGGCTGTTACCCCTGGAGCCTTTTTCTTTGGCAGCAGCTGCTGCAAGTGGGCAAGGGAGCTGCGAGAGTGAAGAAGGGGACGGTCCATCTAGCTGAGGAAAGAAGAAGCTCCCCGAGGCGCAGTTTGTTGTGCTCAGTTTCAAGGCTGCCTGGAGGAGGGGGGGACTTGAAGAACGCCTTCTTTCTGGACGCCTCCTTCTGGCTGTGCTCCAGCTGCATGCACTCTGCAGCACGGAAGGTTTAGGAACGTGCTGCTGGCCAGCTTGTGTCCAGGAGTGCAAGGGCTGCGCCTTCCTTTCTGAAGCAGCCAGAGCATTCTCAGCTGCATGTGCTTGTGAAGCAGCTCTTGGCTGGACATTTGAAATTGGCTCCCCTGAGTACATGAGCCCGGTGCCCAGCTGCTTGGTTCTTCGCCTTCTGTGCTCTGGACAGAAGTGAAGCCCAGCCATGGCTTGGAGCTTTGCCGCTCTTCAGCGTGAACACTGCACGCAGCCACAGTGTGCTGTGCAGGGATTTTCCTTCAGCTCGACGGACAAGCATTTTCTTGCTGTTTCACCGAGTGCAAACTGTCCGTGTAGCTCTCGCTCAGCGAAATGCGTTTGGAGAGAAACACTTGCTGGAGTAGCTTTTCGCTGGGCAAGACTTTCAACACAGCACCACAATTCGGGCAAGGAGCAGCAGAAAGGAAGACCATCTTTTGGTCCTGGCACGTTCTTCTGGGCGAGACGCCTATCCGCCTCTTCGCTCCCTGCAAGGCTGTAAGCTTGGCGCTGGTACTTGCAAGTGAGAAGGCAGGTGCAGAGAGCACCGCCGTCTGCCGGCGCTGTGCAGGCTGGAAAGGAAAGAGGGCTACCACTAGGATGTGCTGCAAATACAGGTTTGCACGCGTCGAGGGTAAGCTCCGGCTAAGCTCGTTGACCTCAAACTGTTCTCTGTGCGAGACTTAGCTGAGAAGCTTTCCGTTAAGATTCAGGCTACCACGCAGACCGAATGTGCTGCTACCTAGCGCTGAGAGAGAAAGTGCAGAGGCCAGGCGTGTTTGGGCAGAGGCAGCAGCCTGGAGGCTTTCGCTGCCAGCACCGTGCTCTCTGGGCGAGAAGCAGACGACTGTTCGTCTCCAGCTAAACGAAAGCGCGACCTGCTACGAAGAGCATAAGAACGAAGGCAGAGCAGCAGGCTGCTGTGCGAATCGCCCAGGCTGCAAGAGGAAGCGTGCGTGGCACTCGCTTGTTTGCGGATTCACTTTAGCAGTCGGAAGCAGAAAGTTCAACCTGCGGCTACTTGTGCTGCTACCTATTTCTCTTCCAGTATTCCCTGGAACCAATTCTGCTAGCTTCATGCTTGGCGATGCAGAGATGACAGTGGTAGATGCGGTGGAGAAGGGAAAAACAGAGTGCAGAGGACAGTTTCTGGTGCTTGACGTGAGGCAAGGGGAAGGTTCAGCCCAGCAGAGGCTGTTACCCCTGGAGCCTTTTTCTTTGGCAGCAGCTGCTGCAAGTGGGCAAGGGAGCTGCGAGAGTGAAGAAGGGGACGGTCCATCTAGCTGAGGAAAGAAGAAGCTCCCCGAGGCGCAGTTTGTTGTGCTCAGTTTCAAGGCTGCCTGGAGGAGGGGGGGACTTGAAGAACGCCTTCTTTCTGGACGCCTCCTTCTGGCTGTGCTCCAGCTGCATGCACTCTGCAGCACGGAAGGTTTAGGAACGTGCTGCTGGCCAGCTTGTGTCCAGGAGTGCAAGGGCTGCGCCTTCCTTTCTGAAGCAGCCAGAGCATTCTCAGCTGCATGTGCTTGTGAAGCAGCTCTTGGCTGGACATTTGAAATTGGCTCCCCTGAGTACATGAGCCCGGTGCCCAGCTGCTTGGTTCTTCGCCTTCTGTGCTCTGGACAGAAGTGAAGCCCAGCCATGGCTTGGAGCTTTGCCGCTCTTCAGCGTGAACACTGCACGCAGCCACAGTGTGCTGTGCAGGGATTTTCCTTCAGCTCGACGGACAAGCATTTTCTTGCTGTTTCACCGAGTGCAAACTGTCCGTGTAGCTCTCGCTCAGCGAAATGCGTTTGGAGAGAAACACTTGCTGGAGTAGCTTTTCGCTGGGCAAGACTTTCAACACAGCACCACAATTCGGGCAAGGAGCAGGAGAAAGGAAAACCATCTTTTGGTCCTGGCACCTTCTTCTGGGCGAGACGCCTATCCGCCTCTTCGCTCCCTGCAAGGCTGTAAGCTTGGCGCTGGTACTTGCAAGGGAGAAGGCAGGTGCAGAGAGCACCGCCGTCTGCCGGCGCTGTGCAGGCTGGAAAGGAAAGAGGGCTACCACTAGGATGTGCTGCAAATACAGGTTTGCACGCGTCGAGGGTAAGCTCCGGCTAAGCTCGTTGACCTCAAACTGTTCTCTGTGCGAGACTTAGCTGAGAAGCTTTCCGTTAAGATTCAGGCTACCACGCAGACCGAATGTGCTGCTACCTAGCGCTGAGAGAGAAAGTGCAGAGGCCAGGCGTGTTTGGGCAGAGGCAGCAGCCTGGAGGCTTTCGCTGCCAGCACCGTGCTCTCTGGGCGAGAAGCAGACGACTGTTCGTCTCCAGCTAAACGAAAGCGCGACCTGCTACGAAGAGCATAAGAACGAAGGCAGAGCAGCAGGCTGCTGTGCGAATCGCCCAGGCTGCAAGAGGAAGCGTGCGTGGCACTCGCTTGTTTGCGGATTCACTTTAGCAGTCGGAAGCAGAAAGTTCAACCTGCGGCTACTTGTGCTGCTACCTATTTCTCTTCCAGTATTCCCTGGAACCAATTCTGCTAGCTTCATGCTTGGCGATGCAGAGATGACAGTGGTAGATGCGGTGGAGAAGGGAAAAACAGAGTGCAGAGGACAGTTTCTGGTGCTTGACGTGAGGCAAGGGGAAGGTTCAGCCCAGCAGAGGCTTTGACTTCTGGAGCCTTTTTCTTTGGCAGCAGCTGCTGCAAGTGGGCAAGGGAGCTGCGAGAGTGAAGAAGGGGACGGTCCATCTAGCTGAGGAAAGAAGAAGCTCCCCGAGGCGCAGTTTGTTGTGCTCAGTTTCAAGGCTGCCTGGAGGAGGGGGGGACTTGAAGAACGCCTTCTTTCTGGACGCCTCCTTCTGGCTGTGCTCCAGCTGCATGCACTCTGCAGCACGGAAGGTTTAGGAACGTGCTGCTGGCCAGCTTGTGTCCAGGAGTGCAAGGGCTGCGCCTTCCTTTCTGAAGCAGCCAGAGCATTCTCAGCTGCATGTGCTTGTGAAGCAGCTCTTGGCTGGACATTTGAAATTGGCTCCCCTGAGTACATGAGCCCGGTGCCCAGCTGCTTGGTTCTTCGCCTTCTGTGCTCTGGACAGAAGTGAAGCCCAGCCATGGCTTGGAGCTTTGCCGCTCTTCAGCGTGAACACTGCACGCAGCCACAGTGTGCTGTGCAGGGATTTTCCTTCAGCTCGACGGACAAGCATTTTCTTGCTGTTTCACCGAGTGCAAACTGTCCGTGTAGCTCTCGCTCAGCGAAATGCGTTTGGAGAGAAACACTTGCTGGAGTAGCTTTTCGCTGGGCAAGACTTTCAACACAGCACCACAATTCGGGCAAGGAGCAGGAGAAAGGAAGACCATCTTTTGGTCCTGGCACCTTCTTCTGGGCGAGACGCCTATCCGCCTCTTCGCTCCCTGCAAGGCTGTAAGCTTGGCGCTGGTACTTGCAAGGGAGAAGGCAGGTGCAGAGAGCACCGCCGTCTGCCGGCGCTGTGCAGGCTGGAAAGGAAAGAGGGCTACCACTAGGATGTGCTGCAAATACAGGTTTGCACGCGTCGAGGGTAAGCTCCGGCTAAGCTCGTTGACCTCAACCTGTTCTCTGTGCGAGACTTAGCTGAGAAGCTTTCCGTTAAGATTCAGGCTACCACGCAGACCGAATGTGCTGCTACCTAGCGCTGAGAGAGAAAGTGCAGAGGCCAGGCGTGTTTGGGCAGAGGCAGCAGCCTGGAGGCTTTCGCTGCCAGCACCGTGCTCTCTGGGCGAGAAGCAGACGACTGTTCGTCTCCAGCTAAACGAAAGCGCGACCTGCTACGAAGAGCATAAGAACGAAGGCAGAGCAGCAGGCTGCTGTGCGAATCGCCCAGGCTGCAAGAGGAAGCGTGCGTGGCACTCGCTTGTTTGCGGATTCACTTTAGCAGTCGGAAGCAGAAAGTTCAACCTGCGGCTACTTGTGCTGCTACCTATTTCTCTTCCAGTATTCCCTGGAACCAATTCTGCTAGCTTCATGCTTGGCGATGCAGAGATGACAGTGGTAGATGCGGTGGAGAAGGGAAAAACAGAGTGCAGAGGACAGTTTCTGGTGCTTGACGTGAGGCAAGGGGAAGGTTCAGCCCAGCAGAGGCTGTTACCCCTGGAGCCTTTTTCTTTGGCAGCAGCTGCTGCAAGTGGGCAAGGGAGCTGCGAGAGTGAAGAAGGGGACGGTCCATCTAGCTGAGGAAAGAAGAAGCTCCCCGAGGCGCAGTTTGTTGTGCTCAGTTTCAAGGCTGCCTGGAGGAGGGGGGGACTTGAAGAACGCCTTCTTTCTGGACGCCTCCTTCTGGCTGTGCTCCAGCTGCATGCACTCTGCAGCACGGAAGGTTTAGGAACGTGCTGCTGGCCAGCTTGTGTCCAGGAGTGCAAGGGCTGCGCCTTCCTTTCTGAAGCAGCCAGAGCATTCTCAGCTGCATGTGCTTGTGAAGCAGCTCTTGGCTGGACATTTGAAATTGGCTCCCCTGAGTACATGAGCCCGGTGCCCAGCTGCTTGGTTCTTCGCCTTCTGTGCTCTGGACAGAAGTGAAGCCCAGCCATGGCTTGGAGCTTTGCCGCTCTTCAGCGTGAACACTGCACGCAGCCACAGTGTGCTGTGCAGGGATTTTCCTTCAGCTCGACGGACAAGCATTTTCTTGCTGTTTCACCGAGTGCAAACTGTCCGTGTAGCTCTCGCTCAGCGAAATGCGTTTGGAGAGAAACACTTGCTGGAGTAGCTTTTCGCTGGGCAAGACTTTCAACACAGCACCACAATTCGGGCAAGGAGCAGCAGAAAGGAAGACCATCTTTTGGTCCTGGCACCTTCTTCTGGGCGACACGCCTATCCGCCTCTTCGCTCCCTGCAAGGCTGTAAGCTTGGCGCTGGTACTTGCAAGGGAGAAGGCAGGTGCAGAGAGCACCGCCGTCTGCCGGCGCTGTGCAGGCTGGAAAGGAAAGAGGGCTACCACTAGGATGTGCTGCAAATACAGGTTTGCACGCGTCGAGGGTAAGCTCCGGCTAAGCTCGTTGACCTCAACCTGTTCTCTGTGCGAGACTTAGCTGAGAAGCTTTCCGTTAAGATTCAGGCTACCACGCAGACCGAATATGCTGCTACCTAGCGCTGAGAGAGAAAGTGCAGAGGCCAGGCGTGTTTGGGCAGAGGCAGCAGCCTGGAGGCTTTCGCTGCCAGCACCGTGCTCTCTGGGCGAGAAGCAGACGACTGTTCGTCTCCAGCTAAACGAAAGCGCGACCTGCTACGAAGAGCATAAGAACGAAGGCAGAGCAGCAGGCTGCTGTGCGAATCGCCCAGGCTGCAAGAGGAAGCGTGCGTGGCACTCGCTTGTTTGCGGATTCACTTTAGCAGTCGGAAGCAGAAAGTTCAACCTGCGGCTACTTGTGCTGCTACCTATTTCTCTTCCAGTATTCCCTGGAACCAATTCTGCTAGCTTCATGCTTGGCGATGCAGAGATGACAGTGGTAGATGCGGTGGAGAAGGGAAAAACAGAGTGCAGAGGACAGTTTCTGGTGCTTGACGTGAGGCAAGGGGAAGGTTCAGCCCAGCAGAGGCTGTTACCCCTGGAGCCTTTTTCTTTGGCAGCAGCTGCTGCAAGTGGGCAAGGGAGCTGCGAGAGTGAAGAAGGGGACGGTCCATCTAGCTGAGGAAAGAAGAAGCTCCCCGAGGCGCAGTTTGTTGTGCTCAGTTTCAAGGCTGCCTGGAGGAGGGGGGGACTTGAAGAACGCCTTCTTTCTGGACGCCTCCTTCTGGCTGTGCTCCAGCTGCATGCACTCTGCAGCACGGAAGGTTTAGGAACGTGCTGCTGGCCAGCTTGTGTCCAGGAGTGCAAGGGCTGCGCCTTCCTTTCTGAAGCAGCCAGAGCATTCTCAGCTGCATGTGCTTGTGAAGCAGCTCTTGGCTGGACATTTGAAATTGGCTCCCCTGAGTACATGAGCCCGGTGCCCAGCTGCTTGGTTCTTCGCCTTCTGTGCTCTGGACAGAAGTGAAGCCCAGCCATGGCTTGGAGCTTTGCCGCTCTTCAGCGTGAACACTGCACGCAGCCACAGTGTGCTGTGCAGGGATTTTCCTTCAGCTCGACGGACAAGCATTTTCTTGCTGTTTCACCGAGTGCAAACTGTCCGTGTAGCTCTCGCTCAGCGAAATGCGTTTGGAGAGAAACACTTGCTGGAGTAGCTTTTCGCTGGGCAAGACTTTCAACACAGCACCACAATTCGGGCAAGGAGCAGCAGAAAGGAAGACCATCTTTTGGTCCTGGCACCTTCTTCTGGGCGAGACGCCTATCCGCCTCTTCGCTCCCTGCAAGGCTGTAAGCTTGGCGCTGGTACTTGCAAGGGAGAAGGCAGGTGCAGAGAGCACCGCCGTCTGCCGGCGCTGTGCAGGCTGGAAAGGAAAGAGGGCTACCACTAGGATGTGCTGCAAATACAGGTTTGCACGCGTCGAGGGTAAGCTCCGGCTAAGCTCGTTGACCTCAACCTGTTCTCTGTGCGAGACTTAGCTGAGAAGCTTTCCGTTAAGATTCAGGCTACCACGCAGACCGAATGTGCTGCTACCTAGCGCTGAGAGAGAAAGTGCAGAGGCCAGGCGTGTTTGGGCAGAGGCAGCAGCCTGGAGGCTTTCGCTGCCAGCACCGTGCTCTCTGGGCGAGAAGCAGACGACTGTTCGTCTCCAGCTAAACGAAAGCGCGACCTGCTACGAAGAGCATAAGAACGAAGGCAGAGCAGCAGGCTGCTGTGCGAATCGCCCAGGCTGCAAGAGGAAGCGTGCGTGGCACTCGCTTGTTTGCGGATTCACTTTAGCAGTCGGAAGCAGAAAGTTCAACCTGCGGCTACTTGTGCTGCTACCTATTTCTCTTCCAGTATTCCCTGGAACCAATTCTGCTAGCTTCATGCTTGGCGATGCAGAGATGACAGTGGTAGATGCGGTGGAGAAGGGAAAAACAGAGTGCAGAGGACAGTTTCTGGTGCTTGACGTGAGGCAAGGGGAAGGTTCAGCCCAGCAGAGGCTTTGACTTCTGGAGCCTTTTTCTTTGGCAGCAGCTGCTGCAAGTGGGCAAGGGAGCTGCGAGAGTGAAGAAGGGGACGGTCCATCTAGCTGAGGAAAGAAGAAGCTCCCCGAGGCGCAGTTTGTTGTGCTCAGTTTCAAGGCTGCCTGGAGGAGGGGGGGACTTGAAGAACGCCTTCTTTCTGGACGCCTCCTTCTGGCTGTGCTCCAGCTGCATGCACTCTGCAGCACGGAAGGTTTAGGAACGTGCTGCTGGCCAGCTTGTGTCCAGGAGTGCAAGGGCTGCGCCTTCCTTTCTGAAGCAGCCAGAGCATTCTCAGCTGCATGTGCTTGTGAAGCAGCTCTTGGCTGGACATTTGAAATTGGCTCCCCTGAGTACATGAGCCCGGTGCCCAGCTGCTTGGTTCTTCGCCTTCTGTGCTCTGGACAGAAGTGAAGCCCAGCCATGGCTTGGAGCTTTGCCGCTCTTCAGCGTGAACACTGCACGCAGCCACAGTGTGCTGTGCAGGGATTTTCCTTCAGCTCGACGGACAAGCATTTTCTTGCTGTTTCACCGAGTGCAAACTGTCCGTGTAGCTCTCGCTCAGCGAAATGCGTTTGGAGAGAAACACTTGCTGGAGTAGCTTTTCGCTGGGCAAGACTTTCAACACAGCACCACAATTCGGGCAAGGAGCAGCAGAAAGGAAGACCATCTTTTGGTCCTGGCACCTTCTTCTGGGCGACACGCCTATCCGCCTCTTCGCTCCCTGCAAGGCTGTAAGCTTGGCGCTGGTACTTGCAAGGGAGAAGGCAGGTGCAGAGAGCACCGCCGTCTGCCGGCGCTGTGCAGGCTGGAAAGGAAAGAGGGCTACCACTAGGATGTGCTGCAAATACAGGTTTGCACGCGTCGAGGGTAAGCTCCGGCTAAGCTCGTTGACCTCAAACTGTTCTCTGTGCGAGACTTAGCTGAGAAGCTTTCCGTTAAGATTCAGGCTACCACGCAGACCGAATGTGCTGCTACCTAGCGCTGAGAGAGAAAGTGCAGAGGCCAGGCGTGTTTGGGCAGAGGCAGCAGCCTGGAGGCTTTCGCTGCCAGCACCGTGCTCTCTGGGCGAGAAGCAGACGACTGTTCGTCTCCAGCTAAACGAAAGCGCGACCTGCTACGAAGAGCATAAGAACGAAGGCAGAGCAGCAGGCTGCTGTGCGAATCGCCCAGGCTGCAAGAGGAAGCGTGCGTGGCACTCGCTTGTTTGCGGATTCACTTTAGCAGTCGGAAGCAGAAAGTTCAACCTGCGGCTACTTGTGCTGCTACCTATTTCTCTTCCAGTATTCCCTGGAACCAATTCTGCTAGCTTCATGCTTGGCGATGCAGAGATGACAGTGGTAGATGCGGTGGAGAAGGGAAAAACAGAGTGCAGAGGACAGTTTCTGGTGCTTGACGTGAGGCAAGGGGAAGGTTCAGCCCAGCAGAGGCTGTTACCCCTGGAGCCTTTTTCTTTGGCAGCAGCTGCTGCAAGTGGGCAAGGGAGCTGCGAGAGTGAAGAAGGGGACGGTCCATCTAGCTGAGGAAAGAAGAAGCTCCCCGAGGCGCAGTTTGTTGTGCTCAGTTTCAAGGCTGCCTGGAGGAGGGGGGGACTTGAAGAACGCCTTCTTTCTGGACGCCTCCTTCTGGCTGTGCTCCAGCTGCATGCACTCTGCAGCACGGAAGGTTTAGGAACGTGCTGCTGGCCAGCTTGTGTCCAGGAGTGCAAGGGCTGCGCCTTCCTTTCTGAAGCAGCCAGAGCATTCTCAGCTGCATGTGCTTGTGAAGCAGCTCTTGGCTGGACATTTGAAATTGGCTCCCCTGAGTACATGAGCCCGGTGCCCAGCTGCTTGGTTCTTCGCCTTCTGTGCTCTGGACAGAAGTGAAGCCCAGCCATGGCTTGGAGCTTTGCCGCTCTTCAGCGTGAACACTGCACGCAGCCACAGTGTGCTGTGCAGGGATTTTCCTTCAGCTCGACGGACAAGCATTTTCTTGCTGTTTCACCGAGTGCAAACTGTCCGTGTAGCTCTCGCTCAGCGAAATGCGTTTGGAGAGAAACACTTGCTGGAGTAGCTTTTCGCTGGGCAAGACTTTCAACACAGCACCACAATTCGGGCAAGGAGCAGCAGAAAGGAAGACCATCTTTTGGTCCTGGCACCTTCTTCTGGGCGAGACGCCTATCCGCCTCTTCGCTCCCTGCAAGGCTGTAAGCTTGGCGCTGGTACTTGCAAGGGAGAAGGCAGGTGCAGAGAGCACCGCCGTCTGCCGGCGCTGTGCAGGCTGGAAAGGAAAGAGGGCTACCACTAGGATGTGCTGCAAATACAGGTTTGCACGCGTCGAGGGTAAGCTCCGGCTAAGCTCGTTGACCTCAACCTGTTCTCTGTGCGAGACTTAGCTGAGAAGCTTTCCGTTAAGATTCAGGCTACCACGCAGACCGAATATGCTGCTACCTAGCGCTGAGAGAGAAAGTGCAGAGGCCAGGCGTGTTTGGGCAGAGGCAGCAGCCTGGAGGCTTTCGCTGCCAGCACCGTGCTCTCTGGGCGAGAAGCAGACGACTGTTCGTCTCCAGCTAAACGAAAGCGCGACCTGCTACGAAGAGCATAAGAACGAAGGCAGAGCAGCAGGCTGCTGTGCGAATCGCCCAGGCTGCAAGAGGAAGCGTGCGTGGCACTCGCTTGTTTGCGGATTCACTTTAGCAGTCGGAAGCAGAAAGTTCAACCTGCGGCTACTTGTGCTGCTACCTATTTCTCTTCCAGTATTCCCTGGAACCAATTCTGCTAGCTTCATGCTTGGCGATGCAGAGATGACAGTGGTAGATGCGGTGGAGAAGGGAAAAACAGAGTGCAGAGGACAGTTTCTGGTGCTTGACGTGAGGCAAGGGGAAGGTTCAGCCCAGCAGAGGCTGTTACCCCTGGAGCCTTTTTCTTTGGCAGCAGCTGCTGCAAGTGGGCAAGGGAGCTGCGAGAGTGAAGAAGGGGACGGTCCATCTAGCTGAGGAAAGAAGAAGCTCCCCGAGGCGCAGTTTGTTGTGCTCAGTTTCAAGGCTGCCTGGAGGAGGGGGGGACTTGAAGAACGCCTTCTTTCTGGACGCCTCCTTCTGGCTGTGCTCCAGCTGCATGCACTCTGCAGCACGGAAGGTTTAGGAACGTGCTGCTGGCCAGCTTGTGTCCAGGAGTGCAAGGGCTGCGCCTTCCTTTCTGAAGCAGCCAGAGCATTCTCAGCTGCATGTGCTTGTGAAGCAGCTCTTGGCTGGACATTTGAAATTGGCTCCCCTGAGTACATGAGCCCGGTGCCCAGCTGCTTGGTTCTTCGCCTTCTGTGCTCTGGACAGAAGTGAAGCCCAGCCATGGCTTGGAGCTTTGCCGCTCTTCAGCGTGAACACTGCACGCAGCCACAGTGTGCTGTGCAGGGATTTTCCTTCAGCTCGACGGACAAGCATTTTCTTGCTGTTTCACCGAGTGCAAACTGTCCGTGTAGCTCTCGCTCAGCGAAATGCGTTTGGAGAGAAACACTTGCTGGAGTAGCTTTTCGCTGGGCAAGACTTTCAACACAGCACCACAATTCGGGCAAGGAGCAGGAGAAAGGAAGACCATCTTTTGGTCCTGGCACCTTCTTCTGGGCGAGACGCCTATCCGCCTCTTCGCTCCCTGCAAGGCTGTAAGCTTGGCGCTGGTACTTGCAAGGGAGAAGGCAGGTGCAGAGAGCACCGCCGTCTGCCGGCGCTGTGCAGGCTGGAAAGGAAAGAGGGCTACCACTAGGATGTGCTGCAAATACAGGTTTGCACGCGTCGAGGGTAAGCTCCGGCTAAGCTCGTTGACCTCAAACTGTTCTCTGTGCGAGACTTAGCTGAGAAGCTTTCCGTTAAGATTCAGGCTACCACGCAGACCGAATGTGCTGCTACCTAGCGCTGAGAGAGAAAGTGCAGAGGCCAGGCGTGTTTGGGCAGAGGCAGCAGCCTGGAGGCTTTCGCTGCCAGCACCGTGCTCTCTGGGCGAGAAGCAGACGACTGTTCGTCTCCAGCTAAACGAAAGCGCGACCTGCTACGAAGAGCATAAGAACGAAGGCAGAGCAGCAGGCTGCTGTGCGAATCGCCCAGGCTGCAAGAGGAAGCGTGCGTGGCACTCGCTTGTTTGCGGATTCACTTTAGCAGTCGGAAGCAGAAAGTTCAACCTGCGGCTACTTGTGCTGCTACCTATTTCTCTTCCAGTATTCCCTGGAACCAATTCTGCTAGCTTCATGCTTGGCGATGCAGAGATGACAGTGGTAGATGCGGTGGAGAAGGGAAAAACAGAGTGCAGAGGACAGTTTCTGGTGCTTGACGTGAGGCAAGGGGAAGGTTCAGCCCAGCAGAGGCTTTGACTTCTGGAGCCTTTTTCTTTGGCAGCAGCTGCTGCAAGTGGGCAAGGGAGCTGCGAGAGTGAAGAAGGGGACGGTCCATCTAGCTGAGGAAAGAAGAAGCTCCCCGAGGCGCAGTTTGTTGTGCTCAGTTTCAAGGCTGCCTGGAGGAGGGGGGGACTTGAAGAACGCCTTCTTTCTGGACGCCTCCTTCTGGCTGTGCTCCAGCTGCATGCACTCTGCAGCACGGAAGGTTTAGGAACGTGCTGCTGGCCAGCTTGTGTCCAGGAGTGCAAGGGCTGCGCCTTCCTTTCTGAAGCAGCCAGAGCATTCTCAGCTGCATGTGCTTGTGAAGCAGCTCTTGGCTGGACATTTGAAATTGGCTCCCCTGAGTACATGAGCCCGGTGCCCAGCTGCTTGGTTCTTCGCCTTCTGTGCTCTGGACAGAAGTGAAGCCCAGCCATGGCTTGGAGCTTTGCCGCTCTTCAGCGTGAACACTGCACGCAGCCACAGTGTGCTGTGCAGGGATTTTCCTTCAGCTCGACGGACAAGCATTTTCTTGCTGTTTCACCGAGTGCAAACTGTCCGTGTAGCTCTCGCTCAGCGAAATGCGTTTGGAGAGAAACACTTGCTGGAGTAGCTTTTCGCTGGGCAAGACTTTCAACACAGCACCACAATTCGGGCAAGGAGCAGCAGAAAGGAAGACCATCTTTTGGTCCTGGCACCTTCTTCTGGGCGAGACGCCTATCCGCCTCTTCGCTCCCTGCAAGGCTGTAAGCTTGGCGCTGGTACTTGCAAGTGAGAAGGCAGGTGCAGAGAGCACCGCCGTCTGCCGGCGCTGTGCAGGCTGGAAAGGAAAGAGGGCTACCACTAGGATGTGCTGCAAATACAGGTTTGCACGCGTCGAGGGTAAGCTCCGGCTAAGCTCGTTGACCTCAAACTGTTCTCTGTGCGAGACTTAGCTGAGAAGCTTTCCGTTAAGATTCAGGCTACCACGCAGACCGAATGTGCTGCTACCTAGCGCTGAGAGAGAAAGTGCAGAGGCCAGGCGTGTTTGGGCAGAGGCAGCAGCCTGGAGGCTTTCGCTGCCAGCACCGTGCTCTCTGGGCGAGAAGCAGACGACTGTTCGTCTCCAGCTAAACGAAAGCGCGACCTGCTACGAAGAGCATAAGAACGAAGGCAGAGCAGCAGGCTGCTGTGCGAATCGCCCAGGCTGCAAGAGGAAGCGTGCGTGGCACTCGCTTGTTTGCGGATTCACTTTAGCAGTCGGAAGCAGAAAGTTCAACCTGCGGCTACTTGTGCTGCTACCTATTTCTCTTCCAGTATTCCCTGGAACCAATTCTGCTAGCTTCATGCTTGGCGATGCAGAGATGACAGTGGTAGATGCGGTGGAGAAGGGAAAAACAGAGTGCAGAGGACAGTTTCTGGTGCTTGACGTGAGGCAAGGGGAAGGTTCAGCCCAGCAGAGGCTGTTACCCCTGGAGCCTTTTTCTTTGGCAGCAGCTGCTGCAAGTGGGCAAGGGAGCTGCGAGAGTGAAGAAGGGGACGGTCCATCTAGCTGAGGAAAGAAGAAGCTCCCCGAGGCGCAGTTTGTTGTGCTCAGTTTCAAGGCTGCCTGGAGGAGGGGGGGACTTGAAGAACGCCTTCTTTCTGGACGCCTCCTTCTGGCTGTGCTCCAGCTGCATGCACTCTGCAGCACGGAAGGTTTAGGAACGTGCTGCTGGCCAGCTTGTGTCCAGGAGTGCAAGGGCTGCGCCTTCCTTTCTGAAGCAGCCAGAGCATTCTCAGCTGCATGTGCTTGTGAAGCAGCTCTTGGCTGGACATTTGAAATTGGCTCCCCTGAGTACATGAGCCCGGTGCCCAGCTGCTTGGTTCTTCGCCTTCTGTGCTCTGGACAGAAGTGAAGCCCAGCCATGGCTTGGAGCTTTGCCGCTCTTCAGCGTGAACACTGCACGCAGCCACAGTGTGCTGTGCAGGGATTTTCCTTCAGCTCGACGGACAAGCATTTTCTTGCTGTTTCACCGAGTGCAAACTGTCCGTGTAGCTCTCGCTCAGCGAAATGCGTTTGGAGAGAAACACTTGCTGGAGTAGCTTTTCGCTGGGCAAGACTTTCAACACAGCACCACAATTCGGGCAAGGAGCAGCAGAAAGGAAGACCATCTTTTGGTCCTGGCACCTTCTTCTGGGCGAGACGCCTATCCGCCTCTTCGCTCCCTGCAAGGCTGTAAGCTTGGCGCTGGTACTTGCAAGGGAGAAGGCAGGTGCAGAGAGCACCGCCGTCTGCCGGCGCTGTGCAGGCTGGAAAGGAAAGAGGGCTACCACTAGGATGTGCTGCAAATACAGGTTTGCACGCGTCGAGGGTAAGCTCCGGCTAAGCTCGTTGACCTCAAACTGTTCTCTGTGCGAGACTTAGCTGAGAAGCTTTCCGTTAAGATTCAGGCTACCACGCAGACCGAATGTGCTGCTACCTAGCGCTGAGAGAGAAAGTGCAGAGGCCAGGCGTGTTTGGGCAGAGGCAGCAGCCTGGAGGCTTTCGCTGCCAGCACCGTGCTCTCTGGGCGAGAAGCAGACGACTGTTCGTCTCCAGCTAAACGAAAGCGCGACCTGCTACGAAGAGCATAAGAACGAAGGCAGAGCAGCAGGCTGCTGTGCGAATCGCCCAGGCTGCAAGAGGAAGCGTGCGTGGCACTCGCTTGTTTGCGGATTCACTTTAGCAGTCGGAAGCAGAAAGTTCAACCTGCGGCTACTTGTGCTGCTACCTATTTCTCTTCCAGTATTCCCTGGAACCAATTCTGCTAGCTTCATGCTTGGCGATGCAGAGATGACAGTGGTAGATGCGGTGGAGAAGGGAAAAACAGAGTGCAGAGGACAGTTTCTGGTGCTTGACGTGAGGCAAGGGGAAGGTTCAGCCCAGCAGAGGCTGTTACCCCTGGAGCCTTTTTCTTTGGCAGCAGCTGCTGCAAGTGGGCAAGGGAGCTGCGAGAGTGAAGAAGGGGACGGTCCATCTAGCTGAGGAAAGAAGAAGCTCCCCGAGGCGCAGTTTGTTGTGCTCAGTTTCAAGGCTGCCTGGAGGAGGGGGGGACTTGAAGAACGCCTTCTTTCTGGACGCCTCCTTCTGGCTGTGCTCCAGCTGCATGCACTCTGCAGCACGGAAGGTTTAGGAACGTGCTGCTGGCCAGCTTGTGTCCAGGAGTGCAAGGGCTGCGCCTTCCTTTCTGAAGCAGCCAGAGCATTCTCAGCTGCATGTGCTTGTGAAGCAGCTCTTGGCTGGACATTTGAAATTGGCTCCCCTGAGTACATGAGCCCGGTGCCCAGCTGCTTGGTTCTTCGCCTTCTGTGCTCTGGACAGAAGTGAAGCCCAGCCATGGCTTGGAGCTTTGCCGCTCTTCAGCGTGAACACTGCACGCAGCCACAGTGTGCTGTGCAGGGATTTTCCTTCAGCTCGACGGACAAGCATTTTCTTGCTGTTTCACCGAGTGCAAACTGTCCGTGTAGCTCTCGCTCAGCGAAATGCGTTTGGAGAGAAACACTTGCTGGAGTAGCTTTTCGCTGGGCAAGACTTTCAACACAGCACCACAATTCGGGCAAGGAGCAGCAGAAAGGAAGACCATCTTTTGGTCCTGGCACCTTCTTCTGGGCGACACGCCTATCCGCCTCTTCGCTCCCTGCAAGGCTGTAAGCTTGGCGCTGGTACTTGCAAGGGAGAAGGCAGGTGCAGAGAGCACCGCCGTCTGCCGGCGCTGTGCAGGCTGGAAAGGAAAGAGGGCTACCACTAGGATGTGCTGCAAATACAGGTTTGCACGCGTCGAGGGTAAGCTCCGGCTAAGCTCGTTGACCTCAACCTGTTCTCTGTGCGAGACTTAGCTGAGAAGCTTTCCGTTAAGATTCAGGCTACCACGCAGACCGAATGTGCTGCTACCTAGCGCTGAGAGAGAAAGTGCAGAGGCCAGGCGTGTTTGGGCAGAGGCAGCAGCCTGGAGGCTTTCGCTGCCAGCACCGTGCTCTCTGGGCGAGAAGCAGACGACTGTTCGTCTCCAGCTAAACGAAAGCGCGACCTGCTACGAAGAGCATAAGAACGAAGGCAGAGCAGCAGGCTGCTGTGCGAATCGCCCAGGCTGCAAGAGGAAGCGTGCGTGGCACTCGCTTGTTTGCGGATTCACTTTAGCAGTCGGAAGCAGAAAGTTCAACCTGCGGCTACTTGTGCTGCTACCTATTTCTCTTCCAGTATTCCCTGGAACCAATTCTGCTAGCTTCATGCTTGGCGATGCAGAGATGACAGTGGTAGATGCGGTGGAGAAGGGAAAAACAGAGTGCAGAGGACAGTTTCTGGTGCTTGACGTGAGGCAAGGGGAAGGTTCAGCCCAGCAGAGGCTGTTACCCCTGGAGCCTTTTTCTTTGGCAGCAGCTGCTGCAAGTGGGCAAGGGAGCTGCGAGAGTGAAGAAGGGGACGGTCCATCTAGCTGAGGAAAGAAGAAGCTCCCCGAGGCGCAGTTTGTTGTGCTCAGTTTCAAGGCTGCCTGGAGGAGGGGGGGGACTTGAAGAACGCCTTCTTTCTGGACGCCTCCTTCTGGCTGTGCTCCAGCTGCATGCACTCTGCAGCACGGAAGGTTTAGGAACGTGCTGCTGGCCAGCTTGTGTCCAGGAGTTGCAAGGGCTGCGCCTTCCTTTCTGAAGCAGCCAGAGCATTCTCAGCTGCATGTGCTTGTGAAGCAGCTCTTGGCTTGGACATTTGAAATTGGCTCCCCTGAGTACATGAGCCCGTGCCAGCTGCTTGGTTTCTTCGCCTTCTGTGCTCTGGACAGAAGTGAAGCCCAGCCATGGCTTGGAGCTTTGCCGCTCTTCAGCGTGAAACACTGCACGCAGCCACAGTGTGCTGTGCAGGGATTTTCCTTCAGCTCGACGGACAAGCATTTTCTTGCTGTTTCACCGAGTGCAAACTGTCCCGTGTAGCTCTCGCTCAGCGAAATGCGTTTGGAGAGAAACACTTGCTGGAGTAGCTTTTCGCTGGGCAAGACTTTCAACACAGCACCACAATTCGGGCAAGGAGCAGCAGAAAGGAAGACCATCTTTTGGTCCTGGCACCTTCTTCTGGGCGACACGCCTATCCGCCTCTTCGCTCCCTGCAAGGCTGTAAGCTTGGCGCTGGGTACTTGCAAGGGAGAAGGCAGGTGCAGAGAGCACCGCCGTCTGCCGGCGCTGTGCAGGCTGGAAAGGAAAGAGGGGCTACCACTAGGATGTGCTGCAAATACAGGTTTGCACGCGTCGAGGGTAAGCTCCGGGCTAAGCTCGTTGACCTCAACCTGTTCTCTGTGCGAGACTTAGCTGAGAAGCTTTCCGTTAAGATTCAGGCTACCACGCAGACCGAATATGCTGCTACCTAGCGCTGAGAGAGAAAGTGCAGAGGCCAGGCGGTGTTTGGGCAGAGGCAGCAGCCTGGAGGCTTTCGCTGCCAGCACCGTGCTCTCTGGGCGGAGAAGCAGACGACTGTTCGTCTCCAGCTAAACGAAAGCGCGACCTGCTACGAAGAGCATAAGAACGAAGGCAGAGCAGCAGGCTGCTGTGCGAATCGCCCAGGCTGCAAGAGGAAGCGTGCGTGGCACTCGCTTGTTTGCGGATTCACTTTAGCAGTCGGAAGCAGAAAGTTCAACCTGCGGCTACTTGTGCTGCTACCTATTTCTCTTCCAGTATTCCCTGGAACCAATTCTGCTAGCTTCATGCTTGGCGATGCAGAGATGACAGTGGTAGATGCGGTGGAGAAGGGAAAAACAGAGTGCAGAGGACAGTTTCTGGTGCTTGACGTGAGGCAAGGGGAAGGTTCAGCCCAGCAGAGGCTGTTACCCCCTGGAGCCCTTTTTCTTTGGCAGCAGCTGCTGCAAGTGGGCAAGGGAGCTGCGAGAGTGAAGAAGGGGACGGTCCATCTAGCTGAGGAAAGAAGAAGCTCCCCGAGGCGCAGTTTGTTGTGCTCAGTTTCAAGGCTGCCTGGAGGAGGGGGGGACTTGAAGAACGCCTTCTTTCTGGACGCCTCCTTCTGGCTGTGCTCCAGCTGCATGCACTCTGCAGCACGGGAAGGTTTAGGAACGTGCTGCTGGCCAGCTTGTGTCCAGGAGTGCAAGGGCTGCGCCTTCCTTTCTGAAGCAGCCAGAGCATTCTCAGCTGCATGTGCTTGTGAAGCAGCTCTTGGCTGGACATTTGAAATTGGCTCCCCTGAGTACATGAGCCCGGTGCCCAGCTGCTTGGTTCTTCGCCTTCTGTGCTCTGGACAGAAGTGAAGCCCAGCCATGGCTTGGAGCTTTGCCGCTCTTCAGCGTGAACACTGCACGCAGCCACAGTGTGCTGTGCAGGGATTTTCCTTCAGCTCGACGGACAAGCATTTTCTTGCTGTTTCACCGAGTGCAAACTGTCCGTGTAGCTCTCGCTCAGCGAAATGCGTTTGGAGAGAAACACTTGCTGGAGTAGCTTTTCGCTGGGCAAGACTTTCAACACAGCACCACAATTCGGGCAAGGAGCAGCAGAAAGGAAGACCATCTTTTGGTCCTGGCACCTTCTTCTGGGCGAGACGCCTATCCGCCTCTTCGCTCCCTGCAAGGCTGTAAGCTTGGCGCTGGTACTTGCAAGGGAGAAGGGCAGGTGCAGAGAGCACCGCCGTCTGCCGGCGCTGTGCAGGCTGGAAAGGAAAGAGGGCCTACCACTAGGATGTGCTGCAAATACAGGTTTGCACGCGTCGAGGGTAAGCTCCGGCTAAGCTCGTTGACCTCAACCTGTTCTCTGTGCGAGACTTAGCTGAGAAGCTTTCCGTTAAGATTCAGGCTACCACGCAGACCGAATGTGCTGCTACCTAGCGCTGAGAGAGAAAGTGCAGAGGCCAGGCGTGTTTGGGCAGAGGCAGCAGCCTGGAGGCTTTCGCTGCCAGCACCGTGCTCTCTGGGCGAGAAGCAGACGACTGTTCGTCTCCAGCTAAACGAAAGCGCGACCTGCTACGAAGAGCATAAGAACGAAGGCAGAGCAGCAGGCTGCTGTGCGAATCGCCCAGGCTGCAAGAGGAAGCGTGCGTGGCACTCGCTTGTTTGCGGATTCACTTTAGCAGTCGGAAGCAGAAAGTTCAACCTGCGGCTACTTGTGCTGCTACCTATTTCTCTTCCAGTATTCCCTGGAACCAATTCTGCTAGCTTCATGCTTGGCGATGCAGAGATGACAGTGGTAGATGCGGTGGAGAAGGGAAAAACAGAGTGCAGAGGACAGTTTCTGGTGCTTGACGTGAGGCAAGGGGGAAGGTTCAGCCCAGCAGAGGCTTTGACTTCTGGAGCCTTTTTCTTTGGCAGCAGCTGCTGCAAGTGGGCAAGGGAGCTGCGAGAGTGAAGAAGGGGACGGTCCATCTAGCTGAGGAAAGAAGAAGCTCCCCGAGGCGCAGTTTGTTGTGCTCAGTTTCAAGGCTGCCTGGAGGAGGGGGGGGGGACTTGAAGAACGCCTTCTTTCTGGACGCCTCCTTCTGGCTGTGCTCCAGCTGCATGCACTCTGCAGCACGGAAGGTTTAGGAACGTGCTGCTGGCCAGCTTGTGTCCAGGAGTGCAAGGGCTGCGCCTTCCTTTCTGAAGCAGCCAGAGCATTCTCAGCTGCATGTGCTTGTGAAGCAGCTCTTGGCTGGACATTTTGAAATTGGCTCCCCTGAGTACATGAGCCCGGTGCCCAGCTGCTTGGTTCTTCGCCTTCTGTGCTCTGGACAGAAGTGAAGCCCAGCCATGGGCTTGGAGCTTTGCCGCTCTTCAGCGTGAACACTGCACGCAGCCACAGTGTGCTGTGCAGGGATTTTCCTTCAGCTCGACGGACAAGCATTTTCTTGCTGTTTCACCGAGTGCAAACTTGTTCCGTGTAGCTCTCGCTCAGCGAAATGCGTTTGGAGAGAAACACTTGCTGGAGTAGCTTTTCGCTGGGCAAGACTTTCAACACAGCACCACAATTCGGGCAAGGAGCAGCAGAAAGGAAGACCATCTTTTGGTCCTGGCACCTTCTTCTCTGGGCGAGACGCCTATCCGCCTCTTCGCTCCCTGCAAGGCTGTAAGCTTGGCGCTGGTACTTGCAAGGGAGAAGGCAGGTGCAGAGAGCACCGCCGTCTGCCGGCGCTGTGCAGGCTGGAAAGGAAAGAGGGCTTACCAC
>NC_063216.1:8491509-8636866 GCF_020740725.1 Corvus hawaiiensis
GCCCAGAAGAACGTGCCAGGACCAAAAGATGGTCTTCCTTTCTGCTGCTCCTTGCCCGAATTGTGGTGCTGTGTTGAAAGTCTTGCAACCTGCTGCTGGCCAGCTTGTGTCCAGGAGTGCAAGGGCTGCGCCTTCCTTTCTGAAGCAGCCAGAGCATTCTCAGCTGCATGTGCTTGTGAAGCAGCTCTTGGCTGGACATTTGAAATTGGCTCCCCTGAGTACATGAGCCCGGTGCCCAGCTGCTTGGTTCTTCGCCTTCTGTGCTCTGGACAGAAGTGAAGCCCAGCCATGGCTTGGAGCTTTGCCGCTCTTCAGCGTGAACACTGCACGCAGCCACAGTGTGCTGTGCAGGGATTTTCCTTCAGCTCGACGGACAAGCATTTTCTTGCTGTTTCACCGAGTGCAAACTGTCCGTGTAGCTCTCGCTCAGCGAAATGCGTTTGGAGAGAAACACTTGCTGGAGTAGCTTTTCGCTGGGCAAGACTTTCAACACAGCACCACAATTCGGGCAAGGAGCAGCAGAAAGGAAGACCATCTTTTGGTCCTGGCACCTTCTTCTGGGCGAGACGCCTATCCGCCTCTTCGCTCCCTGCAAGGCTGTAAGCTTGGCGCTGGTACTTGCAAGGGAGAAGGCAGGTGCAGAGAGCACCGCCGTCTGCCGGCGCTGTGCAGGCTGGAAAGGAAAGAGGGCTACCACTAGGATGTGCTGCAAATACAGGTTTGCACGCGTCGAGGGTAAGCTCCGGCTAAGCTCGTTGACCTCAAACTGTTCTCTGTGCGAGACTTAGCTGAGAAGCTTTCCGTTAAGATTCAGGCTACCACGCAGACCGAATGTGCTGCTACCTAGCGCTGAGAGAGAAAGTGCAGAGGCCAGGCGTGTTTGGGCAGAGGCAGCAGCCTGGAGGCTTTCGCTGCCAGCACCGTGCTCTCTGGGCGAGAAGCAGACGACTGTTCGTCTCCAGCTAAACGAAAGCGCGACCTGCTACGAAGAGCATAAGAACGAAGGCAGAGCAGCAGGCTGCTGTGCGAATCGCCCAGGCTGCAAGAGGAAGCGTGCGTGGCACTCGCTTGTTTGCGGATTCACTTTAGCAGTCGGAAGCAGAAAGTTCAACCTGCGGCTACTTGTGCTGCTACCTATTTCTCTTCCAGTATTCCCTGGAACCAATTCTGCTAGCTTCATGCTTGGAGATGCAGAGATGACAGTGGTAGATGCGGTGGAGAAGGGAAAAACAGAGTGCAGAGGACAGTTTCTGGTGCTTGACGTGAGGCAAGGGGAAGGTTCAGCCCAGCAGAGGCTTTGACTTCTGGAGCCTTTTTCTTTGGCAGCAGCTGCTGCAAGTGGGCAAGGGAGCTGCGAGAGTGAAGAAGGGGACGGTCCATCTAGCTGAGGAAAGAAGAAGCTCCCCGAGGCGCAGTTTGTTGTGCTCAGTTTCAAGGCTGCCTGGAGGAGGGGGGGACTTGAAGAACGCCTTCTTTCTGGACGCCTCCTTCTGGCTGTGCTCCAGCTGCATGCACTCTGCAGCACGGAAGGTTTAGGAACCTGCTGCTGGCCAGCTTGTGTCCAGGAGTGCAAGGGCTGCGCCTTCCTTTCTGAAGCAGCCAGAGCATTCTCAGCTGCATGTGCTTGTGAAGCAGCTCTTGGCTGGACATTTGAAATTGGCTCCCCTGAGTACATGAGCCCGGTGCCCAGCTGCTTGGTTCTTCGCCTTCTGTGCTCTGGACAGAAGTGAAGCCCAGCCATGGCTTGGAGCTTTGCCGCTCTTCAGCGTGAACACTGCACGCAGCCACAGTGTGCTGTGCAGGGATTTTCCTTCAGCTCGACGGACAAGCATTTTCTTGCTGTTTCACCGAGTGCAAACTGTCCGTGTAGCTCTCGCTCAGCGAAATGCGTTTGGAGAGAAACACTTGCTGGAGTAGCTTTTCGCTGGGCAAGACTTTCAACACAGCACCACAATTCGGGCAAGGAGCAGCAGAAAGGAAGACCATCTTTTGGTCCTGGCACCTTCTTCTGGGCGACACGCCTATCCGCCTCTTCGCTCCCTGCAAGGCTGTAAGCTTGGCGCTGGTACTTGCAAGGGAGAAGGCAGGTGCAGAGAGCACCGCCGTCTGCCGGCGCTGTGCAGGCTGGAAAGGAAAGAGGGCTACCACTAGGATGTGCTGCAAATACAGGTTTCCACGCGTCGAGGGTAAGCTCCGGCTAAGCTCGTTGACCTCAAACTGTTCTCTGTGCGAGACTTAGCTGAGAAGCTTTCCGTTAAGATTCAGGCTACCACGCAGACCGAATGTGCTGCTACCTAGCGCTGAGAGAGAAAGTGCAGAGGCCAGGCGTGTTTGGGCAGAGGCAGCAGCCTGGAGGCTTTCGCTGCCAGCACCGTGCTCTCTGGGCGAGAAGCAGACGACTGTTCGTCTCCAGCTAAACGAAAGCGCGACCTGCTACGAAGAGCATAAGAACGAAGGCAGAGCAGCAGGCTGCTGTGCGAATCGCCCAGGCTGCAAGAGGAAGCGTGCGTGGCACTCGCTTGTTTGCGGATTCACTTTAGCAGTCGGAAGCAGAAAGTTCAACCTGCGGCTACTTGTGCTGCTACCTATTTCTCTTCCAGTATTCCCTGGAACCAATTCTGCTAGCTTCATGCTTGGCGATGCAGAGATGACAGTGGTAGATGCGGTGGAGAAGGGAAAAACAGAGTGCAGAGGACAGTTTCTGGTGCTTGACGTGAGGCAAGGGGAAGGTTCAGCCCAGCAGAGGCTGTTACCCCTGGAGCCTTTTTCTTTGGCAGCAGCTGCTGCAAGTGGGCAAGGGAGCTGCGAGAGTGAAGAAGGGGACGGTCCATCTAGCTGAGGAAAGAAGAAGCTCCCCGAGGCGCAGTTTGTTGTGCTCAGTTTCAAGGCTGCCTGGAGGAGGGGGGGGCTTGAAGAACGCCTTCTTTCTGGACGCCTCCTTCTGGCTGTGCTCCAGCTGCATGCACTCTGCAGCACGGAAGGTTTAGGAACCTGCTGCTGGCCAGCTTGTGTCCAGGAGTGCAAGGGCTGCGCCTTCCTTTCTGAAGCAGCCAGAGCATTCTCAGCTGCATGTGCTTGTGAAGCAGCTCTTGGCTGGACATTTGAAATTGGCTCCCCTGAGTACATGAGCCCGGTGCCCAGCTGCTTGGTTCTTCGCCTTCTGTGCTCTGGACAGAAGTGAAGCCCAGCCATGGCTTGGAGCTTTGCCGCTCTTCAGCGTGAACACTGCACGCAGCCACAGTGTGCTGTGCAGGGATTTTCCTTCAGCTCGACGGACAAGCATTTTCTTGCTGTTTCACCGAGTGCAAACTGTCCGTGTAGCTCTCGCTCAGCGAAATGCGTTTGGAGAGAAACACTTGCTGGAGTAGCTTTTCGCTGGGCAAGACTTTCAACACAGCACCACAATTCGGGCAAGGAGCAGGAGAAAGGAAGACCATCTTTTGGTCCTGGCACCTTCTTCTGGGCGACACGCCTATCCGCCTCTTCGCTCCCTGCAAGGCTGTAAGCTTGGCGCTGGTACTTGCAAGGGAGAAGGCAGGTGCAGAGAGCACCGCCGTCTGCCGGCGCTGTGCAGGCTGGAAAGGAAAGAGGGCTACCACTAGGATGTGCTGCAAATACAGGTTTCCACGCGTCGAGGGTAAGCTCCGGCTAAGCTCGTTGACCTCAAACTGTTCTCTGTGCGAGACTTAGCTGAGAAGCTTTCCGTTAAGATTCAGGCTACCACGCAGACCGAATGTGCTGCTACCTAGCGCTGAGAGAGAAAGTGCAGAGGCCAGGCGTGTTTGGGCAGAGGCAGCAGCCTGGAGGCTTTCGCTGCCAGCACCGTGCTCTCTGGGCGAGAAGCAGACGACTGTTCGTCTCCAGCTAAACGAAAGCGCGACCTGCTACGAAGAGCATAAGAACGAAGGCAGAGCAGCAGGCTGCTGTGCGAATCGCCCAGGCTGCAAGAGGAAGCGTGCGTGGCACTCGCTTGTTTGCGGATTCACTTTAGCAGTCGGAAGCAGAAAGTTCAACCTGCGGCTACTTGTGCTGCTACCTATTTCTCTTCCAGTATTCCCTGGAACCAATTCTGCTAGCTTCATGCTTGGAGATGCAGAGATGACAGTGGTAGATGCGGTGGAGAAGGGAAAAACAGAGTGCAGAGGACAGTTTCTGGTGCTTGACGTGAGGCAAGGGGAAGGTTCAGCCCAGCAGAGCCTGTTACCCCTGGAGCCTTTTTCTTTGGCAGCAGCTGCTGCAAGTGGGCAAGGGAGCTGCGAGAGTGAAGAAGGGGACGGTCCATCTAGCTGAGGAAAGAAGAAGCTCCCCGAGGCGCAGTTTGTTGTGCTCAGTTTCAAGGCTGCCTGGAGGAGGGGGGGACTTGAAGAACGCCTTCTTTCTGGACGCCTCCTTCTGGCTGTGCTCCAGCTGCATGCACTCTGCAGCACGGAAGGTTTAGGAACGTGCTGCTGGCCAGCTTGTGTCCAGGAGTGCAAGGGCTGCGCCTTCCTTTCTGAAGCAGCCAGAGCATTCTCAGCTGCATGTGCTTGTGAAGCAGCTCTTGGCTGGACATTTGAAATTGGCTCCCCTGAGTACATGAGCCCGGTGCCCAGCTGCTTGGTTCTTCGCCTTCTGTGCTCTGGACAGAAGTGAAGCCCAGCCATGGCTTGGAGCTTTGCCGCTCTTCAGCGTGAACACTGCACGCAGCCACAGTGTGCTGTGCAGGGATTTTCCTTCAGCTCGACGGACAAGCATTTTCTTGCTGTTTCACCGAGTGCAAACTGTCCGTGTAGCTCTCGCTCAGCGAAATGCGTTTGGAGAGAAACACTTGCTGGAGTAGCTTTTCGCTGGGCAAGACTTTCAACACAGCACCACAATTCGGGCAAGGAGCAGCAGAAAGGAAGACCATCTTTTGGTCCTGGCACCTTCTTCTGGGCGACACGCCTATCCGCCTCTTCGCTCCCTGCAAGGCTGTAAGCTTGGCGCTGGTACTTGCAAGGGAGAAGGCAGGTGCAGAGAGCACCGCCGTCTGCCGGCGCTGTGCAGGCTGGAAAGGAAAGAGGGCTACCACTAGGATGTGCTGCAAATACAGGTTTCCACGCGTCGAGGGTAAGCTCCGGCTAAGCTCGTTGACCTCAAACTGTTCTCTGTGCGAGACTTAGCTGAGAAGCTTTCCGTTAAGATTCAGGCTACCACGCAGACCGAATGTGCTGCTACCTAGCGCTGAGAGAGAAAGTGCAGAGGCCAGGCGTGTTTGGGCAGAGGCAGCAGCCTGGAGGCTTTCGCTGCCAGCACCGTGCTCTCTGGGCGAGAAGCAGACGACTGTTCGTCTCCAGCTAAACGAAAGCGCGACCTGCTACGAAGAGCATAAGAACGAAGGCAGAGCAGCAGGCTGCTGTGCGAATCGCCCAGGCTGCAAGAGGAAGCGTGCGTGGCACTCGCTTGTTTGCGGATTCACTTTAGCAGTCGGAAGCAGAAAGTTCAACCTGCGGCTACTTGTGCTGCTACCTATTTCTCTTCCAGTATTCCCTGGAACCAATTCTGCTAGCTTCATGCTTGGCGATGCAGAGATGACAGTGGTAGATGCGGTGGAGAAGGGAAAAACAGAGTGCAGAGGACAGTTTCTGGTGCTTGACGTGAGGCAAGGGGAAGGTTCAGCCCAGCAGAGGCTGTTACCCCTGGAGCCTTTTTCTTTGGCAGCAGCTGCTGCAAGTGGGCAAGGGAGCTGCGAGAGTGAAGAAGGGGACGGTCCATCTAGCTGAGGAAAGAAGAAGCTCCCCGAGGCGCAGTTTGTTGCGCTCAGTTTCAAGGCTGCCTGGAGGGGGGGGGGGCTTGAAGAACGCCTTCTTTCTGGACGCCTCCTTCTGGCTGTGCTCCAGCTGCATGCACTCTGCAGCACGGAAGGTTTAGGAACCTGCTGCTGGCCAGCTTGTGTCCAGGAGTGCAAGGGCTGCGCCTTCCTTTCTGAAGCAGCCAGAGCATTCTCAGCTGCATGTGCTTGTGAAGCAGCTCTTGGCTGGACATTTGAAATTGGCTCCCCTGAGTACATGAGCCCGGTGCCCAGCTGCTTGGTTCTTCGCCTTCTGTGCTCTGGACAGAAGTGAAGCCCAGCCATGGCTTGGAGCTTTGCCGCTCTTCAGCGTGAACACTGCACGCAGCCACAGTGTGCTGTGCAGGGATTTTCCTTCAGCTCGACGGACAAGCATTTTCTTGCTGTTTCACCGAGTGCAAACTGTCCGTGTAGCTCTCGCTCAGCGAAATGCGTTTGGAGAGAAACACTTGCTGGAGTAGCTTTTCGCTGGGCAAGACTTTCAACACAGCACCACAATTCGGGCAAGGAGCAGCAGAAAGGAAGACCATCTTTTGGTCCTGGCACCTTCTTCTGGGCGAGACGCCTATCCGCCTCTTCGCTCCCTGCAAGGCTGTAAGCTTGGCGCTGGTACTTGCAAGGGAGAAGGCAGGTGCAGAGAGCACCGCCGTCTGCCGGCGCTGTGCAGGCTGGAAAGGAAAGAGGGCTACCACTAGGATGTGCTGCAAATACAGGTTTGCACGCGTCGAGGGTAAGCTCCGGCTAAGCTCGTTGACCTCAAACTGTTCTCTGTGCGAGACTTAGCTGAGAAGCTTTCCGTTAAGATTCAGGCTACCACGCAGACCGAATGTGCTGCTACCTAGCGCTGAGAGAGAAAGTGCAGAGGCCAGGCGTGTTTGGGCAGAGGCAGCAGCCTGGAGGCTTTCGCTGCCAGCACCGTGCTCTCTGGGCGAGAAGCAGACGACTGTTCGTCTCCAGCTAAACGAAAGCGCGACCTGCTACGAAGAGCATAAGAACGAAGGCAGAGCAGCAGGCTGCTGTGCGAATCGCCCAGGCTGCAAGAGGAAGCGTGCGTGGCACTCGCTTGTTTGCGGATTCACTTTAGCAGTCGGAAGCAGAAAGTTCAACCTGCGGCTACTTGTGCTGCTACCTATTTCTCTTCCAGTATTCCCTGGAACCAATTCTGCTAGCTTCATGCTTGGAGATGCAGAGATGACAGTGGTAGATGCGGTGGAGAAGGGAAAAACAGAGTGCAGAGGACAGTTTCTGGTGCTTGACGTGAGGCAAGGGGAAGGTTCAGCCCAGCAGAGGCTGTTACCCCTGGAGCCTTTTTCTTTGGCAGCAGCTGCTGCAAGTGGGCAAGGGAGCTGCGAGAGTGAAGAAGGGGACGGTCCATCTAGCTGAGGAAAGAAGAAGCTCCCCGAGGCGCAGTTTGTTGCGCTCAGTTTCAAGGCTGCCTGGAGGAGGGGGGGGCTTGAAGAACGCCTTCTTTCTGGACGCCTCCTTCTGGCTGTGCTCCAGCTGCATGCACTCTGCAGCACGGAAGGTTTAGGAACGTGCTGCTGGCCAGCTTGTGTCCAGGAGTGCAAGGGCTGCGCCTTCCTTTCTGAAGCAGCCAGAGCATTCTCAGCTGCATGTGCTTGTGAAGCAGCTCTTGGCTGGACATTTGAAATTGGCTCCCCTGAGTACATGAGCCCGGTGCCCAGCTGCTTGGTTCTTCGCCTTCTGTGCTCTGGACAGAAGTGAAGCCCAGCCATGGCTTGGAGCTTTGCCGCTCTTCAGCGTGAACACTGCACGCAGCCACAGTGTGCTGTGCAGGGATTTTCCTTCAGCTCGACGGACAAGCATTTTCTTGCTGTTTCACCGAGTGCAAACTGTCCGTGTAGCTCTCGCTCAGCGAAATGCGTTTGGAGAGAAACACTTGCTGGAGTAGCTTTTCGCTGGGCAAGACTTTCAACACAGCACCACAATTCGGGCAAGGAGCAGCAGAAAGGAAGACCATCTTTTGGTCCTGGCACGTTCTTCTGGGCGAGACGCCTATCCGCCTCTTCGCTCCCTGCAAGGCTGTAAGCTTGGCGCTGGTACTTGCAAGTGAGAAGGCAGGTGCAGAGAGCACCGCCGTCTGCCGGCGCTGTGCAGGCTGGAAAGGAAAGAGGGCTACCACTAGGATGTGCTGCAAATACAGGTTTCCACGCGTCGAGGGTAAGCTCCGGCTAAGCTCGTTGACCTCAAACTGTTCTCTGTGCGAGACTTAGCTGAGAAGCTTTCCGTTAAGATTCAGGCTACCACGCAGACCGAATGTGCTGCTACCTAGCGCTGAGAGAGAAAGTGCAGAGGCCAGGCGTGTTTGGGCAGAGGCAGCAGCCTGGAGGCTTTCGCTGCCAGCACCGTGCTCTCTGGGCGAGAAGCAGACGACTGTTCGTCTCCAGCTAAACGAAAGCGCGACCTGCTACGAAGAGCATAAGAACGAAGGCAGAGCAGCAGGCTGCTGTGCGAATCGCCCAGGCTGCAAGAGGAAGCGTGCGTGGCACTCGCTTGTTTGCGGATTCACTTTAGCAGTCGGAAGCAGAAAGTTCAACCTGCGGCTACTTGTGCTGCTACCTATTTCTCTTCCAGTATTCCCTGGAACCAATTCTGCTAGCTTCATGCTTGGCGATGCAGAGATGACAGTGGTAGATGCGGTGGAGAAGGGAAAAACAGAGTGCAGAGGACAGTTTCTGGTGCTTGACGTGAGGCAAGGGGAAGGTTCAGCCCAGCAGAGGCTGTTACCCCTGGAGCCTTTTTCTCTGGCAGCAGCTGCTGCAAGTGGGCAAGGGAGCTGCGAGAGTGAAGAAGGGGACGGTCCATCTAGCTGAGGAAAGAAGAAGCTCCCCGAGGCGCAGTTTGTTGTGCTCAGTTTCAAGGCTGCCTGGAGGAGGGGGGGACTTGAAGAACGCCTTCTTTCTGGACGCCTCCTTCTGGCTGTGCTCCAGCTGCATGCACTCTGCAGCACGGAAGGTTTAGGAACGTGCTGCTGGCCAGCTTGTGTCCAGGAGTGCAAGGGCTGCGCCTTCCTTTCTGAAGCAGCCAGAGCATTCTCAGCTGCATGTGCTTGTGAAGCAGCTCTTGGCTGGACATTTGAAATTGGCTCCTCTGAGTACATGAGCCCGGTGCCCAGCTGCTTGGTTCTTCGCCTTCTGTGCTCTGGACAGAAGTGAAGCCCAGCCATGGCTTGGAGCTTTGCCGCTCTTCAGCGTGAACACTGCACGCAGCCACAGTGTGCTGTGCAGGGATTTTCCTTCAGCTCGACGGACAAGCATTTTCTTGCTGTTTCACCGAGTGCAAACTGTCCGTGTAGCTCTCGCTCAGCGAAATGCGTTTGGAGAGAAACACTTGCTGGAGTAGCTTTTCGCTGGGCAAGACTTTCAACACAGCACCACAATTCGGGCAAGGAGCAGCAGAAAGGAAGACCATCTTTTGGTCCTGGCACCTTCTTCTGGGCGACACGCCTATCCGCCTCTTCGCTCCCTGCAAGGCTGTAAGCTTGGCGCTGGTACTTGCAAGGGAGAAGGCAGGTGCAGAGAGCACCGCCGTCTGCCGGCGCTGTGCAGGCTGGAAAGGAAAGAGGGCTACCACTAGGATGTGCTGCAAATACAGGTTTCCACGCGTCGAGGGTAAGCTCCGGCTAAGCTCGTTGACCTCAAACTGTTCTCTGTGCGAGACTTAGCTGAGAAGCTTTCCGTTAAGATTCAGGCTACCACGCAGACCGAATGTGCTGCTACCTAGCGCTGAGAGAGAAAGTGCAGAGGCCAGGCGTGTTTGGGCAGAGGCAGCAGCCTGGAGGCTTTCGCTGCCAGCACCGTGCTCTCTGGGCGAGAAGCAGACGACTGTTCGTCTCCAGCTAAACGAAAGCGCGACCTGCTACGAAGAGCATAAGAACGAAGGCACAGCAGCAGGCTGCTGTGCGAATCGCCCAGGCTGCAAGA
Source organism: Corvus hawaiiensis (assembly GCF_020740725.1). Classification (NCBI taxonomy): domain Eukaryota; kingdom Metazoa; phylum Chordata; class Aves; order Passeriformes; family Corvidae; genus Corvus; species Corvus hawaiiensis. The sequence continues at coordinate 8,501,263 of NC_063216.1, forward strand.
GGAAGCGTGCGTGGCACTCGCTTGTTTGCGGATTCACTTTAGCAGTCGGAAGCAGAAAGTTCAACCTGCGGCTACTTGTGCTGCTACCTATTTCTCTTCCAGTATTCCCTGGAACCGATTCTGCTAGCTTCATGCTTGGCGATGCAGAGATGACAGTGGTAGATGCGGTGGAGAAGGGAAAAACAGAGTGCGGAGGACAGTTTCTGGTGCTTGACGTGAGGCAAGGGGAAGGTTCAGCCCAGCAGAGGCTGTTACCCCTGGAGCCTTTTTCTTTGGCAGCAGCTGCTGCAAGTGGGCAAGGGAGCTGCGAGAGTGAAGAAGGGGACGGTCCATCTAGCTGAGGAAAGAAGAAGCTCCCCGAGGCGCAGTTTGTTGCGCTCAGTTTCAAGGCTGCCTGGAGGAGGGGGGGACTTGAAGAACGCCTTCTTTCTGGACGCCTCCTCCTGGCTGTGCTCCAGCTGCATGCACTCTGCAGCACGGAAGGTTTAGGAACCTGCTGCTGGCCAGCTTGTGTCCAGGAGTGCAAGGGCTGCGCCTTCCTTTCTGAAGCAGCCAGAGCATTCTCAGCTGCATGTGCTTGTGAAGCAGCTCTTGGCTGGACATTTGAAATTGGCTCCCCTGAGTACATGAGCCCGGTGCCCAGCTGCTTGGTTCTTCGCCTTCTGTGCTCTGGACAGAAGTGAAGCCCAGCCATGGCTTGGAGCTTTGCCGCTCTTCAGCGTGAACACTGCACGCAGCCACAGTGTGCTGTGCAGGGATTTTCCTTCAGCTCGACGGACAAGCATTTTCTTGCTGTTTCACCGAGTGCAAACTGTCCGTGTAGCTCTCGCTCAGCGAAATGCGTTTGGAGAGAAACACTTGCTGGAGTAGCTTTTCGCTGGGCAAGACTTTCAACACAGCACCACAATTCGGGCAAGGAGCAGCAGAAAGGAAGACCATCTTTTGGTCCTGGCACCTTCTTCTGGGCGACACGCCTATCCGCCTCTTCGCTCCCTGCAAGGCTGTAAGCTTGGCGCTGGTACTTGCAAGGGAGAAGGCAGGTGCAGAGAGCACCGCCGTCTGCCGGCGCTGTGCAGGCTGGAAAGGAAAGAGGGCTACCACTAGGATGTGCTGCAAATACAGGTTTCCACGCGTCGAGGGTAAGCTCCGGCTAAGCTCGTTGACCTCAAACTGTTCTCTGTGCGAGACTTAGCTGAGAAGCTTTCCGTTAAGATTCAGGCTACCACGCAGACCGAATGTGCTGCTACCTAGCGCTGAGAGAGAAAGTGCAGAGGCCAGGCGTGTTTGGGCAGAGGCAGCAGCCTGGAGGCTTTCGCTGCCAGCACCGTGCTCTCTGGGCGAGAAGCAGACGACTGTTCGTCTCCAGCTAAACGAAAGCGCGACCTGCTACGAAGAGCATAAGAACGAAGGCAGAGCAGCAGGCTGCTGTGCGAATCGCCCAGGCTGCAAGAGGAAGCGTGCGTGGCACTCGCTTGTTTGCGGATTCACTTTAGCAGTCGGAAGCAGAAAGTTCAACCTGCGGCTACTTGTGCTGCTACCTATTTCTCTTCCAGTATTCCCTGGAACCGATTCTGCTAGCTTCATGCTTGGCGATGCAGAGATGACAGTGGTAGATGCGGTGGAGAAGGGAAAAACAGAGTGCGGAGGACAGTTTCTGGTGCTTGACGTGAGGCAAGGGGAAGGTTCAGCCCAGCAGAGGCTGTTACCCCTGGAGCCTTTTTCTTTGGCAGCAGCTGCTGCAAGTGGGCAAGGGAGCTGCGAGAGTGAAGAAGGGGACGGTCCATCTAGCTGAGGAAAGAAGAAGCTCCCCGAGGCGCAGTTTGTTGCGCTCAGTTTCAAGGCTGCCTGGAGGAGGGGGGGACTTGAAGAACGCCTTCTTTCTGGACGCCTCCTTCTGGCTGTGCTCCAGCTGCATGCACTCTGCAGCACGGAAGGTTTAGGAACCTGCTGCTGGCCAGCTTGTGTCCAGGAGTGCAAGGGCTGCGCCTTCCTTTCTGAAGCAGCCAGAGCATTCTCAGCTGCATGTGCTTGTGAAGCAGCTCTTGGCTGGACATTTGAAATTGGCTCCCCTGAGTACATGAGCCCGGTGCCCAGCTGCTTGGTTCTTCGCCTTCTGTGCTCTGGACAGAAGTGAAGCCCAGCCATGGCTTGGAGCTTTGCCGCTCTTCAGCGTGAACACTGCACGCAGCCACAGTGTGCTGTGCAGGGATTTTCCTTCAGCTCGACGGACAAGCATTTTCTTGCTGTTTCACCGAGTGCAAACTGTCCGTGTAGCTCTCGCTCAGCGAAATGCGTTTGGAGAGAAACACTTGCTGGAGTAGCTTTTCGCTGGGCAAGACTTTCAACACAGCACCACAATTCGGGCAAGGAGCAGCAGAAAGGAAGACCATCTTTTGGTCCTGGCACCTTCTTCTGGGCGACACGCCTATCCGCCTCTTCGCTCCCTGCAAGGCTGTAAGCTTGGCGCTGGTACTTGCAAGGGAGAAGGCAGGTGCAGAGAGCACCGCCGTCTGCCGGCGCTGTGCAGGCTGGAAAGGAAAGAGGGCTACCACTAGGATGTGCTGCAAATACAGGTTTCCACGCGTCGAGGGTAAGCTCCGGCTAAGCTCGTTGACCTCAAACTGTTCTCTGTGCGAGACTTAGCTGAGAAGCTTTCCGTTAAGATTCAGGCTACCACGCAGACCGAATGTGCTGCTACCTAGCGCTGAGAGAGAAAGTGCAGAGGCCAGGCGTGTTTGGGCAGAGGCAGCAGCCTGGAGGCTTTCGCTGCCAGCACCGTGCTCTCTGGGCGAGAAGCAGACGACTGTTCGTCTCCAGCTAAACGAAAGCGCGACCTGCTACGAAGAGCATAAGAACGAAGGCAGAGCAGCAGGCTGCTGTGCGAATCGCCCAGGCTGCAAGAGGAAGCGTGCGTGGCACTCGCTTGTTTGCGGATTCACTTTAGCAGTCGGAAGCAGAAAGTTCAACCTGCGGCTACTTGTGCTGCTACCTATTTCTCTTCCAGTATTCCCTGGAACCAATTCTGCTAGCTTCATGCTTGGCGATGCAGAGATGACAGTGGTAGATGCGGTGGAGAAGGGAAAAACAGAGTGCAGAGGACAGTTTCTGGTGCTTGACGTGAGGCAAGGGGAAGGTTCAGCCCAGCAGAGGCTGTTACCCCTGGAGCCTTTTTCTTTGGCAGCAGCTGCTGCAAGTGGGCAAGGGAGCTGCGAGAGTGAAGAAGGGGACGGTCCATCTAGCTGAGGAAAGAAGAAGCTCCCCGAGGCGCAGTTTGTTGCGCTCAGTTTCAAGGCTGCCTGGAGGAGGGGGGGGCTTGAAGAACGCCTTCTTTCTGGACGCCTCCTTCTGGCTGTGCTCCAGCTGCATGCACTCTGCAGCACGGAAGGTTTAGGAACGTGCTGCTGGCCAGCTTGTGTCCAGGAGTGCAAGGGCTGCGCCTTCCTTTCTGAAGCAGCCAGAGCATTCTCAGCTGCATGTGCTTGTGAAGCAGCTCTTGGCTGGACATTTGAAATTGGCTCCCCTGAGTACATGAGCCCGGTGCCCAGCTGCTTGGTTCTTCGCCTTCTGTGCTCTGGACAGAAGTGAAGCCCAGCCATGGCTTGGAGCTTTGCCGCTCTTCAGCGTGAACACTGCACGCAGCCACAGTGTGCTGTGCAGGGATTTTCCTTCAGCTCGACGGACAAGCATTTTCTTGCTGTTTCACCGAGTGCAAACTGTCCGTGTAGCTCTCGCTCAGCGAAATGCGTTTGGAGAGAAACACTTGCTGGAGTAGCTTTTCGCTGGGCAAGACTTTCAACACAGCACCACAATTCGGGCAAGGAGCAGCAGAAAGGAAGACCATCTTTTGGTCCTGGCACCTTCTTCTGGGCGAGACGCCTATCCGCCTCTTCGCTCCCTGCAAGGCTGTAAGCTTGGCGCTGGTACTTGCAAGGGAGAAGGCAGGTGCAGAGAGCACCGCCGTCTGCCGGCGCTGTGCAGGCTGGAAAGGAAAGAGGGCTACCACTAGGATGTGCTGCAAATACAGGTTTCCACGCGTCGAGGGTAAGCTCCGGCTAAGCTCGTTGACCTCAAACTGTTCTCTGTGCGAGACTTAGCTGAGAAGCTTTCCGTTAAGATTCAGGCTACCACGCAGACCGAATGTGCTGCTACCTAGCGCTGAGAGAGAAAGTGCAGAGGCCAGGCGTGTTTGGGCAGAGGCAGCAGCCTGGAGGCTTTCGCTGCCAGCACCGTGCTCTCTGGGCGAGAAGCAGACGACTGTTCGTCTCCAGCTAAACGAAAGCGCGACCTGCTACGAAGAGCATAAGAACGAAGGCAGAGCAGCAGGCTGCTGTGCGAATCGCCCAGGCTGCAAGAGGAAGCGTGCGTGGCACTCGCTTGTTTGCGGATTCACTTTAGCAGTCGGAAGCAGAAAGTTCAACCTGCGGCTACTTGTGCTGCTACCTATTTCTCTTCCAGTATTCCCTGGAACCAATTCTGCTAGCTTCATGCTTGGCGATGCAGAGATGACAGTGGTAGATGCGGTGGAGAAGGGAAAAACAGAGTGCAGAGGACAGTTTCTGGTGCTTGACGTGAGGCAAGGGGAAGGTTCAGCCCAGCAGAGGCTGTTACCCCTGGAGCCTTTTTCTTTGGCAGCAGCTGCTGCAAGTGGGCAAGGGAGCTGCGAGAGTGAAGAAGGGGACGGTCCATCTAGCTGAGGAAAGAAGAAGCTCCCCGAGGCGCAGTTTGTTGCGCTCAGTTTCAAGGCTGCCTGGAGGAGGGGGGGGCTTGAAGAACGCCTTCTTTCTGGACGCCTCCTTCTGGCTGTGCTCCAGCTGCATGCACTCTGCAGCACGGAAGGTTTAGGAACGTGCTGCTGGCCAGCTTGTGTCCAGGAGTGCAAGGGCTGCGCCTTCCTTTCTGAAGCAGCCAGAGCATTCTCAGCTGCATGTGCTTGTGAAGCAGCTCTTGGCTGGACATTTGAAATTGGCTCCCCTGAGTACATGAGCCCGGTGCCCAGCTGCTTGGTTCTTCGCCTTCTGTGCTCTGGACAGAAGTGAAGCCCAGCCATGGCTTGGAGCTTTGCCGCTCTTCAGCGTGAACACTGCACGCAGCCACAGTGTGCTGTGCAGGGATTTTCCTTCAGCTCGACGGACAAGCATTTTCTTGCTGTTTCACCGAGTGCAAACTGTCCGTGTAGCTCTCGCTCAGCGAAATGCGTTTGGAGAGAAACACTTGCTGGAGTAGCTTTTCGCTGGGCAAGACTTTCAACACAGCACCACAATTCGGGCAAGGAGCAGCAGAAAGGAAGACCATCTTTTGGTCCTGGCACGTTCTTCTGGGCGAGACGCCTATCCGCCTCTTCGCTCCCTGCAAGGCTGTAAGCTTGGCGCTGGTACTTGCAAGTGAGAAGGCAGGTGCAGAGAGCACCGCCGTCTGCCGGCGCTGTGCAGGCTGGAAAGGAAAGAGGGCTACCACTAGGATGTGCTGCAAATACAGGTTTGCACGCGTCGAGGGTAAGCTCCGGCTAAGCTCGTTGACCTCAAACTGTTCTCTGTGCGAGACTTAGCTGAGAAGCTTTCCGTTAAGATTCAGGCTACCACGCAGACCGAATGTGCTGCTACCTAGCGCTGAGAGAGAAAGTGCAGAGGCCAGGCGTGTTTGGGCAGAGGCAGCAGCCTGGAGGCTTTCGCTGCCAGCACCGTGCTCTCTGGGCGAGAAGCAGACGACTGTTCGTCTCCAGCTAAACGAAAGCGCGACCTGCTACGAAGAGCATAAGAACGAAGGCAGAGCAGCAGGCTGCTGTGCGAATCGCCCAGGCTGCAAGAGGAAGCGTGCGTGGCACTCGCTTGTTTGCGGATTCACTTTAGCAGTCGGAAGCAGAAAGTTCAACCTGCGGCTACTTGTGCTGCTACCTATTTCTCTTCCAGTATTCCCTGGAACCAATTCTGCTAGCTTCATGCTTGGCGATGCAGAGATGACAGTGGTAGATGCGGTGGAGAAGGGAAAAACAGAGTGCAGAGGACAGTTTCTGGTGCTTGACGTGAGGCAAGGGGAAGGTTCAGCCCAGCAGAGGCTGTTACCCCTGGAGCCTTTTTCTCTGGCAGCAGCTGCTGCAAGTGGGCAAGGGAGCTGCGAGAGTGAAGAAGGGGACGGTCCATCTAGCTGAGGAAAGAAGAAGCTCCCCGAGGCGCAGTTTGTTGTGCTCAGTTTCAAGGCTGCCTGGAGGAGGGGGGGACTTGAAGAACGCCTTCTTTCTGGACGCCTCCTTCTGGCTGTGCTGCAGCTGCATGCACTCTGCAGCACGGAAGGTTTAGGAACGTGCTGCTGGCCAGCTTGTGTCCAGGAGTGCAAGGGCTGCGCCTTCCTTTCTGAAGCAGCCAGAGCATTCTCAGCTGCATGTGCTTGTGAAGCAGCTCTTGGCTGGACATTTGAAATTGGCTCCTCTGAGTACATGAGCCCGGTGCCCAGCTGCTTCGTTCTTCGCCTTCTGTGCTCTGGACAGAAGTGAAGCCCAGCCATGGCTTGGAGCTTTGCCGCTCTTCAGCGTGAACACTGCACGCAGCCACAGTGTGCTGTGCAGGGATTTTCCTTCAGCTCGACGGACAAGCATTTTCTTGCTGTTTCACCGAGTGCAAACTGTCCGTGTAGCTCTCGCTCAGCGAAATGCGTTTGGAGAGAAACACTTGCTGGAGTAGCTTTTCGCTGGGCAAGACTTTCAACACAGCACCACAATTCGGGCAAGGAGCAGCAGAAAGGAAGACCATCTTTTGGTCCTGGCACCTTCTTCTGGGCGACACGCCTATCCGCCTCTTCGCTCCCTGCAAGGCTGTAAGCTTGGCGCTGGTACTTGCAAGGGAGAAGGCAGGTGCAGAGAGCACCGCCGTCTGCCGGCGCTGTGCAGGCTGGAAAGGAAAGAGGGCTACCACTAGGATGTGCTGCAAATACAGGTTTCCACGCGTCGAGGGTAAGCTCCGGCTAAGCTCGTTGACCTCAAACTGTTCTCTGTGCGAGACTTAGCTGAGAAGCTTTCCGTTAAGATTCAGGCTACCACGCAGACCGAATGTGCTGCTACCTAGCGCTGAGAGAGAAAGTGCAGAGGCCAGGCGTGTTTGGGCAGAGGCAGCAGCCTGGAGGCTTTCGCTGCCAGCACCGTGCTCTCTGGGCGAGAAGCAGACGACTGTTCGTCTCCAGCTAAACGAAAGCGCGACCTGCTACGAAGAGCATAAGAACGAAGGCACAGCAGCAGGCTGCTGTGCGAATCGCCCAGGCTGCAAGAGGAAGCGTGCGTGGCACTCGCTTGTTTGCGGATTCACTTTAGCAGTCGGAAGCAGAAAGTTCAACCTGCGGCTACTTGTGCTGCTACCTATTTCTCTTCCAGTATTCCCTGGAACCGATTCTGCTAGCTTCATGCTTGGCGATGCAGAGATGACAGTGGTAGATGCGGTGGAGAAGGGAAAAACAGAGTGCGGAGGACAGTTTCTGGTGCTTGACGTGAGGCAAGGGGAAGGTTCAGCCCAGCAGAGGCTGTTACCCCTGGAGCCTTTTTCTTTGGCAGCAGCTGCTGCAAGTGGGCAAGGGAGCTGCGAGAGTGAAGAAGGGGACGGTCCATCTAGCTGAGGAAAGAAGAAGCTCCCCGAGGCGCAGTTTGTTGCGCTCAGTTTCAAGGCTGCCTGGAGGAGGGGGGGACTTGAAGAACGCCTTCTTTCTGGACGCCTCCTCCTGGCTGTGCTCCAGCTGCATGCACTCTGCAGCACGGAAGGTTTAGGAACCTGCTGCTGGCCAGCTTGTGTCCAGGAGTGCAAGGGCTGCGCCTTCCTTTCTGAAGCAGCCAGAGCATTCTCAGCTGCATGTGCTTGTGAAGCAGCTCTTGGCTGGACATTTGAAATTGGCTCCCCTGAGTACATGAGCCCGGTGCCCAGCTGCTTGGTTCTTCGCCTTCTGTGCTCTGGACAGAAGTGAAGCCCAGCCATGGCTTGGAGCTTTGCCGCTCTTCAGCGTGAACACTGCACGCAGCCACAGTGTGCTGTGCAGGGATTTTCCTTCAGCTCGACGGACAAGCATTTTCTTGCTGTTTCACCGAGTGCAAACTGTCCGTGTAGCTCTCGCTCAGCGAAATGCGTTTGGAGAGAAACACTTGCTGGAGTAGCTTTTCGCTGGGCAAGACTTTCAACACAGCACCACAATTCGGGCAAGGAGCAGCAGAAAGGAAGACCATCTTTTGGTCCTGGCACCTTCTTCTGGGCGACACGCCTATCCGCCTCTTCGCTCCCTGCAAGGCTGTAAGCTTGGCGCTGGTACTTGCAAGGGAGAAGGCAGGTGCAGAGAGCACCGCCGTCTGCCGGCGCTGTGCAGGCTGGAAAGGAAAGAGGGCTACCACTAGGATGTGCTGCAAATACAGGTTTCCACGCGTCGAGGGTAAGCTCCGGCTAAGCTCGTTGACCTCAAACTGTTCTCTGTGCGAGACTTAGCTGAGAAGCTTTCCGTTAAGATTCAGGCTACCACGCAGACCGAATGTGCTGCTACCTAGCGCTGAGAGAGAAAGTGCAGAGGCCAGGCGTGTTTGGGCAGAGGCAGCAGCCTGGAGGCTTTCGCTGCCAGCACCGTGCTCTCTGGGCGAGAAGCAGACGACTGTTCGTCTCCAGCTAAACGAAAGCGCGACCTGCTACGAAGAGCATAAGAACGAAGGCAGAGCAGCAGGCTGCTGTGCGAATCGCCCAGGCTGCAAGAGGAAGCGTGCGTGGCACTCGCTTGTTTGCGGATTCACTTTAGCAGTCGGAAGCAGAAAGTTCAACCTGCGGCTACTTGTGCTGCTACCTATTTCTCTTCCAGTATTCCCTGGAACCGATTCTGCTAGCTTCATGCTTGGCGATGCAGAGATGACAGTGGTAGATGCGGTGGAGAAGGGAAAAACAGAGTGCGGAGGACAGTTTCTGGTGCTTGACGTGAGGCAAGGGGAAGGTTCAGCCCAGCAGAGGCTGTTACCCCTGGAGCCTTTTTCTTTGGCAGCAGCTGCTGCAAGTGGGCAAGGGAGCTGCGAGAGTGAAGAAGGGGACGGTCCATCTAGCTGAGGAAAGAAGAAGCTCCCCGAGGCGCAGTTTGTTGCGCTCAGTTTCAAGGCTGCCTGGAGGAGGGGGGGACTTGAAGAACGCCTTCTTTCTGGACGCCTCCTCCTGGCTGTGCTCCAGCTGCATGCACTCTGCAGCACGGAAGGTTTAGGAACCTGCTGCTGGCCAGCTTGTGTCCAGGAGTGCAAGGGCTGCGCCTTCCTTTCTGAAGCAGCCAGAGCATTCTCAGCTGCATGTGCTTGTGAAGCAGCTCTTGGCTGGACATTTGAAATTGGCTCCCCTGAGTACATGAGCCCGGTGCCCAGCTGCTTGGTTCTTCGCCTTCTGTGCTCTGGACAGAAGTGAAGCCCAGCCATGGCTTGGAGCTTTGCCGCTCTTCAGCGTGAACACTGCACGCAGCCACAGTGTGCTGTGCAGGGATTTTCCTTCAGCTCGACGGACAAGCATTTTCTTGCTGTTTCACCGAGTGCAAACTGTCCGTGTAGCTCTCGCTCAGCGAAATGCGTTTGGAGAGAAACACTTGCTGGAGTAGCTTTTCGCTGGGCAAGACTTTCAACACAGCACCACAATTCGGGCAAGGAGCAGCAGAAAGGAAGACCATCTTTTGGTCCTGGCACCTTCTTCTGGGCGACACGCCTATCCGCCTCTTCGCTCCCTGCAAGGCTGTAAGCTTGGCGCTGGTACTTGCAAGGGAGAAGGCAGGTGCAGAGAGCACCGCCGTCTGCCGGCGCTGTGCAGGCTGGAAAGGAAAGAGGGCTACCACTAGGATGTGCTGCAAATACAGGTTTCCACGCGTCGAGGGTAAGCTCCGGCTAAGCTCGTTGACCTCAAACTGTTCTCTGTGCGAGACTTAGCTGAGAAGCTTTCCGTTAAGATTCAGGCTACCACGCAGACCGAATGTGCTGCTACCTAGCGCTGAGAGAGAAAGTGCAGAGGCCAGGCGTGTTTGGGCAGAGGCAGCAGCCTGGAGGCTTTCGCTGCCAGCACCGTGCTCTCTGGGCGAGAAGCAGACGACTGTTCGTCTCCAGCTAAACGAAAGCGCGACCTGCTACGAAGAGCATAAGAACGAAGGCAGAGCAGCAGGCTGCTGTGCGAATCGCCCAGGCTGCAAGAGGAAGCGTGCGTGGCACTCGCTTGTTTGCGGATTCACTTTAGCAGTCGGAAGCAGAAAGTTCAACCTGCGGCTACTTGTGCTGCTACCTATTTCTCTTCCAGTATTCCCTGGAACCAATTCTGCTAGCTTCATGCTTGGCGATGCAGAGATGACAGTGGTAGATGCGGTGGAGAAGGGAAAAACAGAGTGCAGAGGACAGTTTCTGGTGCTTGACGTGAGGCAAGGGGAAGGTTCAGCCCAGCAGAGGCTTTGACTTCTGGAGCCTTTTTCTCTGGCAGCAGCTGCTGCAAGTGGGCAAGGGAGCTGCGAGAGTGAAGAAGGGGACGGTCCATCTAGCTGAGGAAAGAAGAAGCTCCCCGAGGCGCAGTTTGTTGTGCTCAGTTTCAAGGCTGCCTGGAGGAGGGGGGGACTTGAAGAACGCCTTCTTTCTGGACGCCTCCTTCTGGCTGTGCTCCAGCTGCATGCACTCTGCAGCACGGAAGGTTTAGGAACGTGCTGCTGGCCAGCTTGTGTCCAGGAGTGCAAGGGCTGCGCCTTCCTTTCTGAAGCAGCCAGAGCATTCTCAGCTGCATGTGCTTGTGAAGCAGCTCTTGGCTGGACATTTGAAATTGGCTCCCCTGAGTACATGAGCCCGGTGCCCAGCTGCTTGGTTCTTCGCCTTCTGTGCTCTGGACAGAAGTGAAGCCCAGCCATGGCTTGGAGCTTTGCCGCTCTTCAGCGTGAACACTGCACGCAGCCACAGTGTGCTGTGCAGGGATTTTCCTTCAGCTCGACGGACAAGCATTTTCTTGCTGTTTCACCGAGTGCAAACTGTCCGTGTAGCTCTCGCTCAGCGAAATGCGTTTGGAGAGAAACACTTGCTGGAGTAGCTTTTCGCTGGGCAAGACTTTCAACACAGCACCACAATTCGGGCAAGGAGCAGGAGAAAGGAAGACCATCTTTTGGTCCTGGCACCTTCTTCTGGGCGACACGCCTATCCGCCTCTTCGCTCCCTGCAAGGCTGTAAGCTTGGCGCTGGTACTTGCAAGTGAGAAGGCAGGTGCAGAGAGCACCGCCGTCTGCCGGCGCTGTGCAGGCTGGAAAGGAAAGAGGGCTACCACTAGGATGTGCTGCAAATACAGGTTTCCACGCGTCGAGGGTAAGCTCCGGCTAAGCTCGTTGACCTCAAACTGTTCTCTGTGCGAGACTTAGCTGAGAAGCTTTCCGTTAAGATTCAGGCTACCACGCAGACCGAATGTGCTGCTACCTAGCGCTGAGAGAGAAAGTGCAGAGGCCAGGCGTGTTTGGGCAGAGGCAGCAGCCTGGAGGCTTTCGCTGCCAGCACCGTGCTCTCTGGGCGAGAAGCAGACGACTGTTCGTCTCCAGCTAAACGAAAGCGCGACCTGCTACGAAGAGCATAAGAACGAAGGCACAGCAGCAGGCTGCTGTGCGAATCGCCCAGGCTGCAAGAGGAAGCGTGCGTGGCACTCGCTTGTTTGCGGATTCACTTTAGCAGTCGGAAGCAGAAAGTTCAACCTGCGGCTACTTGTGCTGCTACCTATTTCTCTTCCAGTATTCCCTGGAACCAATTCTGCTAGCTTCATGCTTGGCGATGCAGAGATGACAGTGGTAGATGCGGTGGAGAAGGGAAAAACAGAGTGCAGAGGACAGTTTCTGGTGCTTGACGTGAGGCAAGGGGAAGGTTCAGCCCAGCAGAGGCTGTTACCCCTGGAGCCTTTTTCTTTGGCAGCAGCTGCTGCAAGTGGGCAAGGGAGCTGCGAGAGTGAAGAAGGGGACGGTCCATCTAGCTGAGGAAAGAAGAAGCTCCCCGAGGCGCAGTTTGTTGTGCTCAGTTTCAAGGCTGCCTGGAGGAGGGGGGGGCTTGAAGAACGCCTTCTTTCTGGACGCCTCCTTCTGGCTGTGCTCCAGCTGCATGCACTCTGCAGCACGGAAGGTTTAGGAACGTGCTGCTGGCCAGCTTGTGTCCAGGAGTGCAAGGGCTGCGCCTTCCTTTCTGAAGCAGCCAGAGCATTCTCAGCTGCATGTGCTTGTGAAGCAGCTCTTGGCTGGACATTTGAAATTGGCTCCCCTGAGTACATGAGCCCGGTGCCCAGCTGCTTGGTTCTTCGCCTTCTGTGCTCTGGACAGAAGTGAAGCCCAGCCATGGCTTGGAGCTTTGCCGCTCTTCAGCGTGAACACTGCACGCAGCCACAGTGTGCTGTGCAGGGATTTTCCTTCAGCTCGACGGACAAGCATTTTCTTGCTGTTTCACCGAGTGCAAACTGTCCGTGTAGCTCTCGCTCAGCGAAATGCGTTTGGAGAGAAACACTTGCTGGAGTAGCTTTTCGCTGGGCAAGACTTTCAACACAGCACCACAATTCGGGCAAGGAGCAGCAGAAAGGAAGACCATCTTTTGGTCCTGGCACCTTCTTCTGGGCGACACGCCTATCCGCCTCTTCGCTCCCTGCAAGGCTGTAAGCTTGGCGCTGGTACTTGCAAGGGAGAAGGCAGGTGCAGAGAGCACCGCCGTCTGCCGGCGCTGTGCAGGCTGGAAAGGAAAGAGGGCTACCACTAGGATGTGCTGCAAATACAGGTTTCCACGCGTCGAGGGTAAGCTCCGGCTAAGCTCGTTGACCTCAAACTGTTCTCTGTGCGAGACTTAGCTGAGAAGCTTTCCGTTAAGATTCAGGCTACCACGCAGACCGAATGTGCTGCTACCTAGCGCTGAGAGAGAAAGTGCAGAGGCCAGGCGTGTTTGGGCAGAGGCAGCAGCCTGGAGGCTTTCGCTGCCAGCACCGTGCTCTCTGGGCGAGAAGCAGACGACTGTTCGTCTCCAGCTAAACGAAAGCGCGACCTGCTACGAAGAGCATAAGAACGAAGGCAGAGCAGCAGGCTGCTGTGCGAATCGCCCAGGCTGCAAGAGGAAGCGTGCGTGGCACTCGCTTGTTTGCGGATTCACTTTAGCAGTCGGAAGCAGAAAGTTCAACCTGCGGCTACTTGTGCTGCTACCTATTTCTCTTCCAGTATTCCCTGGAACCAATTCTGCTAGCTTCATGCTTGGCGATGCAGAGATGACAGTGGTAGATGCGGTGGAGAAGGGAAAAACAGAGTGCAGAGGACAGTTTCTGGTGCTTGACGTGAGGCAAGGGGAAGGTTCAGCCCAGCAGAGGCTGTTACCCCTGGAGCCTTTTTCTTTGGCAGCAGCTGCTGCAAGTGGGCAAGGGAGCTGCGAGAGTGAAGAAGGGGACGGTCCATCTAGCTGAGGAAAGAAGAAGCTCCCCGAGGCGCAGTTTGTTGTGCTCAGTTTCAAGGCTGCCTGGAGGAGGGGGGGACTTGAAGAACGCCTTCTTTCTGGACGCCTCCTTCTGGCTGTGCTCCAGCTGCATGCACTCTGCAGCACGGAAGGTTTAGGAACCTGCTGCTGGCCAGCTTGTGTCCAGGAGTGCAAGGGCTGCGCCTTCCTTTCTGAAGCAGCCAGAGCATTCTCAGCTGCATGTGCTTGTGAAGCAGCTCTTGGCTGGACATTTGAAATTGGCTCCCCTGAGTACATGAGCCCGGTGCCCAGCTGCTTGGTTCTTCGCCTTCTGTGCTCTGGACAGAAGTGAAGCCCAGCCATGGCTTGGAGCTTTGCCGCTCTTCAGCGTGAACACTGCACGCAGCCACAGTGTGCTGTGCAGGGATTTTCCTTCAGCTCGACGGACAAGCATTTTCTTGCTGTTTCACCGAGTGCAAACTGTCCGTGTAGCTCTCGCTCAGCGAAATGCGTCAGGAGAGAAACACTTGCTGGAGTAGCTTTTCGCTGGGCAAGACTTTCAACACAGCACCACAATTCGGGCAAGGAGCGGGAGAAAGGAAGACCATCTTTTGGTCCTGGCACCTTCTTCTGGGCGAGACGCCTATCCGCCTCTTCGCTCCCTGCAAGGCTGTAAGCTTGGCGCTGGTACTTGCAAGGGAGAAGGCAGGTGCAGAGAGCACCGCCGTCTGCCGGCGCTGTGCAGGCTGGAAAGGAAAGAGGGCTACCACTAGGATGTGCTGCAAATACAGGTTTGCACGCGTCGAGGGTAAGCTCCGGCTAAGCTCGTTGACCTCAAACTGTTCTCTGTGCGAGACTTAGCTGAGAAGCTTTCCGTTAAGATTCAGGCTACCACGCAGACCGAATGTGCTGCTACCTAGCGCTGAGAGAGAAAGTGCAGAGGCCAGGCGTGTTTGGGCAGAGGCAGCAGCCTGGAGGCTTTCGCTGCCAGCACCGTGCTCTCTGGGCGAGAAGCAGACGACTGTTCGTCTCCAGCTAAACGAAAGCGCGACCTGCTACGAAGAGCATAAGAACGAAGGCAGAGCAGCAGGCTGCTGTGCGAATCGCCCAGGCTGCAAGAGGAAGCGTGCGTGGCACTCGCTTGTTTGCGGATTCACTTTAGCAGTCGGAAGCAGAAAGTTCAACCTGCGGCTACTTGTGCTGCTACCTATTTCTCTTCCAGTATTCCCTGGAACCAATTCTGCTAGCTTCATGCTTGGCGATGCAGAGATGACAGTGGTAGATGCGGTGGAGAAGGGAAAAACAGAGTGCAGAGGACAGTTTCTGGTGCTTGACGTGAGGCAAGGGGAAGGTTCAGCCCAGCAGAGGCTGTTACCCCTGGAGCCTTTTTCTCTGGCAGCAGCTGCTGCAAGTGGGCAAGGGAGCTGCGAGAGTGAAGAAGGGGACGGTCCATCTAGCTGAGGAAAGAAGAAGCTCCCCGAGGCGCAGTTTGTTGTGCTCAGTTTCAAGGCTGCCTGGAGGAGGGGGGGACTTGAAGAACGCCTTCTTTCTGGACGCCTCCTTCTGGCTGTGCTCCAGCTGCATGCACTCTGCAGCACGGAAGGTTTAGGAACGTGCTGCTGGCCAGCTTGTGTCCAGGAGTGCAAGGGCTGCGCCTTCCTTTCTGAAGCAGCCAGAGCATTCTCAGCTGCATGTGCTTGTGAAGCAGCTCTTGGCTGGACATTTGAAATTGGCTCCCCTGAGTACATGAGCCCGGTGCCCAGCTGCTTGGTTCTTCGCCTTCTGTGCTCTGGACAGAAGTGAAGCCCAGCCATGGCTTGGAGCTTTGCCGCTCTTCAGCGTGAACACTGCACGCAGCCACAGTGTGCTGTGCAGGGATTTTCCTTCAGCTCGACGGACAAGCATTTTCTTGCTGTTTCACCGAGTGCAAACTGTCCGTGTAGCTCTCGCTCAGCGAAATGCGTTTGGAGAGAAACACTTGCTGGAGTAGCTTTTCGCTGGGCAAGACTTTCAACACAGCACCACAATTCGGGCAAGGAGCAGGAGAAAGGAAGACCATCTTTTGGTCCTGGCACCTTCTTCTGGGCGACACGCCTATCCGCCTCTTCGCTCCCTGCAAGGCTGTAAGCTTGGCGCTGGTACTTGCAAGTGAGAAGGCAGGTGCAGAGAGCACCGCCGTCTGCCGGCGCTGTGCAGGCTGGAAAGGAAAGAGGGCTACCACTAGGATGTGCTGCAAATACAGGTTTCCACGCGTCGAGGGTAAGCTCCGGCTAAGCTCGTTGACCTCAAACTGTTCTCTGTGCGAGACTTAGCTGAGAAGCTTTCCGTTAAGATTCAGGCTACCACGCAGACCGAATGTGCTGCTACCTAGCGCTGAGAGAGAAAGTGCAGAGGCCAGGCGTGTTTGGGCAGAGGCAGCAGCCTGGAGGCTTTCGCTGCCAGCACCGTGCTCTCTGGGCGAGAAGCAGACGACTGTTCGTCTCCAGCTAAACGAAAGCGCGACCTGCTACGAAGAGCATAAGAACGAAGGCAGAGCAGCAGGCTGCTGTGCGAATCGCCCAGGCTGCAAGAGGAAGCGTGCGTGGCACTCGCTTGTTTGCGGATTCACTTTAGCAGTCGGAAGCAGAAAGTTCAACCTGCGGCTACTTGTGCTGCTACCTATTTCTCTTCCAGTATTCCCTGGAACCAATTCTGCTAGCTTCATGCTTGGCGATGCAGAGATGACAGTGGTAGATGCGGTGGAGAAGGGAAAAACAGAGTGCAGAGGACAGTTTCTGGTGCTTGACGTGAGGCAAGGGGAAGGTTCAGCCCAGCAGAGGCTGTTACCCCTGGAGCCTTTTTCTTTGGCAGCAGCTGCTGCAAGTGGGCAAGGGAGCTGCGAGAGTGAAGAAGGGGACGGTCCATCTAGCTGAGGAAAGAAGAAGCTCCCCGAGGCGCAGTTTGTTGTGCTCAGTTTCAAGGCTGCCTGGAGGAGGGGGGGGCTTGAAGAACGCCTTCTTTCTGGACGCCTCCTTCTGGCTGTGCTCCAGCTGCATGCACTCTGCAGCACGGAAGGTTTAGGAACCTGCTGCTGGCCAGCTTGTGTCCAGGAGTGCAAGGGCTGCGCCTTCCTTTCTGAAGCAGCCAGAGCATTCTCAGCTGCATGTGCTTGTGAAGCAGCTCTTGGCTGGACATTTGAAATTGGCTCCCCTGAGTACATGAGCCCGGTGCCCAGCTGCTTGGTTCTTCGCCTTCTGTGCTCTGGACAGAAGTGAAGCCCAGCCATGGCTTGGAGCTTTGCCGCTCTTCAGCGTGAACACTGCACGCAGCCACAGTGTGCTGTGCAGGGATTTTCCTTCAGCTCGACGGACAAGCATTTTCTTGCTGTTTCACCGAGTGCAAACTGTCCGTGTAGCTCTCGCTCAGCGAAATGCGTCAGGAGAGAAACACTTGCTGGAGTAGCTTTTCGCTGGGCAAGACTTTCAACACAGCACCACAATTCGGGCAAGGAGCGGGAGAAAGGAAGACCATCTTTTGGTCCTGGCACCTTCTTCTGGGCGACACGCCTATCCGCCTCTTCGCTCCCTGCAAGGCTGTAAGCTTGGCGCTGGTACTTGCAAGGGAGAAGGCAGGTGCAGAGAGCACCGCCGTCTGCCGGCGCTGTGCAGGCTGGAAAGGAAAGAGGGCTACCACTAGGATGTGCTGCAAATACAGGTTTGCACGCGTCGAGGGTAAGCTCCGGCTAAGCTCGTTGACCTCAAACTGTTCTCTGTGCGAGACTTAGCTGAGAAGCTTTCCGTTAAGATTCAGGCTACCACGCAGACCGAATGTGCTGCTACCTAGCGCTGAGAGAGAAAGTGCAGAGGCCAGGCGTGTTTGGGCAGAGGCAGCAGCCTGGAGGCTTTCGCTGCCAGCACCGTGCTCTCTGGGCGAGAAGCAGACGACTGTTCGTCTCCAGCTAAACGAAAGCGCGACCTGCTACGAAGAGCATAAGAACGAAGGCAGAGCAGCAGGCTGCTGTGCGAATCGCCCAGGCTGCAAGAGGAAGCGTGCGTGGCACTCGCTTGTTTGCGGATTCACTTTAGCAGTCGGAAGCAGAAAGTTCAACCTGCGGCTACTTGTGCTGCTACCTATTTCTCTTCCAGTATTCCCTGGAACCAATTCTGCTAGCTTCATGCTTGGCGATGCAGAGATGACAGTGGTAGATGCGGTGGAGAAGGGAAAAACAGAGTGCAGAGGACAGTTTCTGGTGCTTGACGTGAGGCAAGGGGAAGGTTCAGCCCAGCAGAGGCTGTTACCCCTGGAGCCTTTTTCTTTGGCAGCAGCTGCTGCAAGTGGGCAAGGGAGCTGCGAGAGTGAAGAAGGGGACGGTCCATCTAGCTGAGGAAAGAAGAAGCTCCCCGAGGCGCAGTTTGTTGTGCTCAGTTTCAAGGCTGCCTGGAGGAGGGGGGGGCTTGAAGAACGCCTTCTTTCTGGACGCCTCCTTCTGGCTGTGCTCCAGCTGCATGCACTCTGCAGCACGGAAGGTTTAGGAACGTGCTGCTGGCCAGCTTGTGTCCAGGAGTGCAAGGGCTGCGCCTTCCTTTCTGAAGCAGCCAGAGCATTCTCAGCTGCATGTGCTTGTGAAGCAGCTCTTGGCTGGACATTTGAAATTGGCTCCCCTGAGTACATGAGCCCGGTGCCCAGCTGCTTGGTTCTTCGCCTTCTGTGCTCTGGACAGAAGTGAAGCCCAGCCATGGCTTGGAGCTTTGCCGCTCTTCAGCGTGAACACTGCACGCAGCCACAGTGTGCTGTGCAGGGATTTTCCTTCAGCTCGACGGACAAGCATTTTCTTGCTGTTTCACCGAGTGCAAACTGTCCGTGTAGCTCTCGCTCAGCGAAATGCGTTTGGAGAGAAACACTTGCTGGAGTAGCTTTTCGCTGGGCAAGACTTTCAACACAGCACCACAATTCGGGCAAGGAGCAGCAGAAAGGAAGACCATCTTTTGGTCCTGGCACCTTCTTCTGGGCGACACGCCTATCCGCCTCTTCGCTCCCTGCAAGGCTGTAAGCTTGGCGCTGGTACTTGCAAGGGAGAAGGCAGGTGCAGAGAGCACCGCCGTCTGCCGGCGCTGTGCAGGCTGGAAAGGAAAGAGGGCTACCACTAGGATGTGCTGCAAATACAGGTTTCCACGCGTCGAGGGTAAGCTCCGGCTAAGCTCGTTGACCTCAAACTGTTCTCTGTGCGAGACTTAGCTGAGAAGCTTTCCGTTAAGATTCAGGCTACCACGCAGACCGAATGTGCTGCTACCTAGCGCTGAGAGAGAAAGTGCAGAGGCCAGGCGTGTTTGGGCAGAGGCAGCAGCCTGGAGGCTTTCGCTGCCAGCACCGTGCTCTCTGGGCGAGAAGCAGACGACTGTTCGTCTCCAGCTAAACGAAAGCGCGACCTGCTACGAAGAGCATAAGAACGAAGGCAGAGCAGCAGGCTGCTGTGCGAATCGCCCAGGCTGCAAGAGGAAGCGTGCGTGGCACTCGCTTGTTTGCGGATTCACTTTAGCAGTCGGAAGCAGAAAGTTCAACCTGCGGCTACTTGTGCTGCTACCTATTTCTCTTCCAGTATTCCCTGGAACCAATTCTGCTAGCTTCATGCTTGGCGATGCAGAGATGACAGTGGTAGATGCGGTGGAGAAGGGAAAAACAGAGTGCAGAGGACAGTTTCTGGTGCTTGACGTGAGGCAAGGGGAAGGTTCAGCCCAGCAGAGGCTGTTACCCCTGGAGCCTTTTTCTTTGGCAGCAGCTGCTGCAAGTGGGCAAGGGAGCTGCGAGAGTGAAGAAGGGGACGGTCCATCTAGCTGAGGAAAGAAGAAGCTCCCCGAGGCGCAGTTTGTTGTGCTCAGTTTCAAGGCTGCCTGGAGGAGGGGGGGGCTTGAAGAACGCCTTCTTTCTGGACGCCTCCTTCTGGCTGTGCTCCAGCTGCATGCACTCTGCAGCACGGAAGGTTTAGGAACCTGCTGCTGGCCAGCTTGTGTCCAGGAGTGCAAGGGCTGCGCCTTCCTTTCTGAAGCAGCCAGAGCATTCTCAGCTGCATGTGCTTGTGAAGCAGCTCTTGGCTGGACATTTGAAATTGGCTCCCCTGAGTACATGAGCCCGGTGCCCAGCTGCTTGGTTCTTCGCCTTCTGTGCTCTGGACAGAAGTGAAGCCCAGCCATGGCTTGGAGCTTTGCCGCTCTTCAGCGTGAACACTGCACGCAGCCACAGTGTGCTGTGCAGGGATTTTCCTTCAGCTCGACGGACAAGCATTTTCTTGCTGTTTCACCGAGTGCAAACTGTCCGTGTAGCTCTCGCTCAGCGAAATGCGTCAGGAGAGAAACACTTGCTGGAGTAGCTTTTCGCTGGGCAAGACTTTCAACACAGCACCACAATTCGGGCAAGGAGCGGGAGAAAGGAAGACCATCTTTTGGTCCTGGCACCTTCTTCTGGGCGACACGCCTATCCGCCTCTTCGCTCCCTGCAAGGCTGTAAGCTTGGCGCTGGTACTTGCAAGGGAGAAGGCAGGTGCAGAGAGCACCGCCGTCTGCCGGCGCTGTGCAGGCTGGAAAGGAAAGAGGGCTACCACTAGGATGTGCTGCAAATACAGGTTTGCACGCGTCGAGGGTAAGCTCCGGCTAAGCTCGTTGACCTCAAACTGTTCTCTGTGCGAGACTTAGCTGAGAAGCTTTCCGTTAAGATTCAGGCTACCACGCAGACCGAATGTGCTGCTACCTAGCGCTGAGAGAGAAAGTGCAGAGGCCAGGCGTGTTTGGGCAGAGGCAGCAGCCTGGAGGCTTTCGCTGCCAGCACCGTGCTCTCTGGGCGAGAAGCAGACGACTGTTCGTCTCCAGCTAAACGAAAGCGCGACCTGCTACGAAGAGCATAAGAACGAAGGCAGAGCAGCAGGCTGCTGTGCGAATCGCCCAGGCTGCAAGAGGAAGCGTGCGTGGCACTCGCTTGTTTGCGGATTCACTTTAGCAGTCGGAAGCAGAAAGTTCAACCTGCGGCTACTTGTGCTGCTACCTATTTCTCTTCCAGTATTCCCTGGAACCAATTCTGCTAGCTTCATGCTTGGCGATGCAGAGATGACAGTGGTAGATGCGGTGGAGAAGGGAAAAACAGAGTGCAGAGGACAGTTTCTGGTGCTTGACGTGAGGCAAGGGGAAGGTTCAGCCCAGCAGAGGCTGTTACCCCTGGAGCCTTTTTCTTTGGCAGCAGCTGCTGCAAGTGGGCAAGGGAGCTGCGAGAGTGAAGAAGGGGACGGTCCATCTAGCTGAGGAAAGAAGAAGCTCCCCGAGGCGCAGTTTGTTGTGCTCAGTTTCAAGGCTGCCTGGAGGAGGGGGGGGCTTGAAGAACGCCTTCTTTCTGGACGCCTCCTTCTGGCTGTGCTCCAGCTGCATGCACTCTGCAGCACGGAAGGTTTAGGAACCTGCTGCTGGCCAGCTTGTGTCCAGGAGTGCAAGGGCTGCGCCTTCCTTTCTGAAGCAGCCAGAGCATTCTCAGCTGCATGTGCTTGTGAAGCAGCTCTTGGCTGGACATTTGAAATTGGCTCCCCTGAGTACATGAGCCCGGTGCCCAGCTGCTTGGTTCTTCGCCTTCTGTGCTCTGGACAGAAGTGAAGCCCAGCCATGGCTTGGAGCTTTGCCGCTCTTCAGCGTGAACACTGCACGCAGCCACAGTGTGCTGTGCAGGGATTTTCCTTCAGCTCGACGGACAAGCATTTTCTTGCTGTTTCACCGAGTGCAAACTGTCCGTGTAGCTCTCGCTCAGCGAAATGCGTTTGGAGAGAAACACTTGCTGGAGTAGCTTTTCGCTGGGCAAGACTTTCAACACAGCACCACAATTCGGGCAAGGAGCAGGAGAAAGGAAGACCATCTTTTGGTCCTGGCACCTTCTTCTGGGCGACACGCCTATCCGCCTCTTCGCTCCCTGCAAGGCTGTAAGCTTGGCGCTGGTACTTGCAAGGGAGAAGGCAGGTGCAGAGAGCACCGCCGTCTGCCGGCGCTGTGCAGGCTGGAAAGGAAAGAGGGCTACCACTAGGATGTGCTGCAAATACAGGTTTGCACGCGTCGAGGGTAAGCTCCGGCTAAGCTCGTTGACCTCAAACTGTTCTCTGTGCGAGACTTAGCTGAGAAGCTTTCCGTTAAGATTCAGGCTACCACGCAGACCGAATGTGCTGCTACCTAGCGCTGAGAGAGAAAGTGCAGAGGCCAGGCGTGTTTGGGCAGAGGCAGCAGCCTGGAGGCTTTCGCTGCCAGCACCGTGCTCTCTGGGCGAGAAGTAGACGACTGTTCGTCTCCAGCTAAACGAAAGCGCGACCTGCTACGAAGAGCATAAGAACGAAGGCAGAGCAGCAGGCTGCTGTGCGAATCGCCCAGGCTGCAAGAGGAAGCGTGCGTGGCACTCGCTTGTTTGCGGATTCACTTTAGCAGTCGGAAGCAGAAAGTTCAACCTGCGGCTACTTGTGCTGCTACCTATTTCTCTTCCAGTATTCCCTGGAACCAATTCTGCTAGCTTCATGCTTGGCGATGCAGAGATGACAGTGGTAGATGCGGTGGAGAAGGGAAAAACAGAGTGCAGAGGACAGTTTCTGGTGCTTGACGTGAGGCAAGGGGAAGGTTCAGCCCAGCAGAGGCTGTTACCCCTGGAGCCTTTTTCTTTGGCAGCAGCTGCTGCAAGTGGGCAAGGGAGCTGCGAGAGTGAAGAAGGGGACGGTCCATCTAGCTGAGGAAAGAAGAAGCTCCCCGAGGCGCAGTTTGTTGTGCTCAGTTTCAAGGCTGCCTGGAGGAGGGGGGGGCTTGAAGAACGCCTTCTTTCTGGACGCCTCCTTCTGGCTGTGCTCCAGCTGCATGCACTCTGCAGCACGGAAGGTTTAGGAACCTGCTGCTGGCCAGCTTGTGTCCAGGAGTGCAAGGGCTGCGCCTTCCTTTCTGAAGCAGCCAGAGCATTCTCAGCTGCATGTGCTTGTGAAGCAGCTCTTGGCTGGACATTTGAAATTGGCTCCCCTGAGGACATGAGCCCGGTGCCCAGCTGCTTGGTTCTTCGCCTTCTGTGCTCTGGACAGAAGTGAAGCCCAGCCATGGCTTGGAGCTTTGCCGCTCTTCAGCGTGAACACTGCACGCAGCCACAGTGTGCTGTGCAGGGATTTTCCTTCAGCTCGACGGACAAGCATTTTCTTGCTGTTTCACCGAGTGCAAACTGTCCGTGTAGCTCTCGCTCAGCGAAATGCGTTTGGAGAGAAACACTTGCTGGAGTAGCTTTTCGCTGGGCAAGACTTTCAACACAGCACCACAATTCGGGCAAGGAGCAGGAGAAAGGAAGACCATCTTTTGGTCCTGGCACCTTCTTCTGGGCGAGACGCCTATCCGCCTCTTCGCTCCCTGCAAGGCTGTAAGCTTGGCGCTGGTACTTGCAAGGGAGAAGGCAGGTGCAGAGAGCACCGCCGTCTGCCGGCGCTGTGCAGGCTGGAAAGGAAAGAGGGCTACCACTAGGATGTGCTGCAAATACAGGTTTGCACGCGTCGAGGGTAAGCTCCGGCTAAGCTCGTTGACCTCAAACTGTTCTCTGTGCGAGACTTAGCTGAGAAGCTTTCCGTTAAGATTCAGGCTACCACGCAGACCGAATGTGCTGCTACCTAGCGCTGAGAGAGAAAGTGCAGAGGCCAGGCGTGTTTGGGCAGAGGCAGCAGCCTGGAGGCTTTCGCTGCCAGCACCGTGCTCTCTGGGCGAGAAGCAGACGACTGTTCGTCTCCAGCTAAACGAAAGCGCGACCTGCTACGAAGAGCATAAGAACGAAGGCAGAGCAGCAGGCTGCTGTGCGAATCGCCCAGGCTGCAAGAGGAAGCGTGCGTGGCACTCGCTTGTTTGCGGATTCACTTTAGCAGTCGGAAGCAGAAAGTTCAACCTGCGGCTACTTGTGCTGCTACCTATTTCTCTTCCAGTATTCCCTGGAACCAATTCTGCTAGCTTCATGCTTGGCGATGCAGAGATGACAGTGGTAGATGCGGTGGAGAAGGGAAAAACAGAGTGCAGAGGACAGTTTCTGGTGCTTGACGTGAGGCAAGGGGAAGGTTCAGCCCAGCAGAGGCTGTTACCCCTGGAGCCTTTTTCTTTGGCAGCAGCTGCTGCAAGTGGGCAAGGGAGCTGCGAGAGTGAAGAAGGGGACGGTCCATCTAGCTGAGGAAAGAAGAAGCTCCCCGAGGCGCAGTTTGTTGTGCTCAGTTTCAAGGCTGCCTGGAGGAGGGGGGGGCTTGAAGAACGCCTTCTTTCTGGACGCCTCCTTCTGGCTGTGCTCCAGCTGCATGCACTCTGCAGCACGGAAGGTTTAGGAACCTGCTGCTGGCCAGCTTGTGTCCAGGAGTGCAAGGGCTGCGCCTTCCTTTCTGAAGCAGCCAGAGCATTCTCAGCTGCATGTGCTTGTGAAGCAGCTCTTGGCTGGACATTTGAAATTGGCTCCCCTGAGTACATGAGCCCGGTGCCCAGCTGCTTGGTTCTTCGCCTTCTGTGCTCTGGACAGAAGTGAAGCCCAGCCATGGCTTGGAGCTTTGCCGCTCTTCAGCGTGAACACTGCACGCAGCCACAGTGTGCTGTGCAGGGATTTTCCTTCAGCTCGACGGACAAGCATTTTCTTGCTGTTTCACCGAGTGCAAACTGTCCGTGTAGCTCTCGCTCAGCGAAATGCGTTTGGAGAGAAACACTTGCTGGAGTAGCTTTTCGCTGGGCAAGACTTTCAACACAGCACCACAATTCGGGCAAGGAGCAGGAGAAAGGAAGACCATCTTTTGGTCCTGGCACCTTCTTCTGGGCGACACGCCTATCCGCCTCTTCGCTCCCTGCAAGGCTGTAAGCTTGGCGCTGGTACTTGCAAGGGAGAAGGCAGGTGCAGAGAGCACCGCCGTCTGCCGGCGCTGTGCAGGCTGGAAAGGAAAGAGGGCTACCACTAGGATGTGCTGCAAATACAGGTTTCCACGCGTCGAGGGTAAGCTCCGGCTAAGCTCGTTGACCTCAAACTGTTCTCTGTGCGAGACTTAGCTGAGAAGCTTTCCGTTAAGATTCAGGCTACCACGCAGACCGAATGTGCTGCTACCTAGCGCTGAGAGAGAAAGTGCAGAGGCCAGGCGTGTTTGGGCAGAGGCAGCAGCCTGGAGGCTTTCGCTGCCAGCACCGTGCTCTCTGGGCGAGAAGCAGACGACTGTTCGTCTCCAGCTAAACGAAAGCGCGACCTGCTACGAAGAGCATAAGAACGAAGGCAGAGCAGCAGGCTGCTGTGCGAATCGCCCAGGCTGCAAGAGGAAGCGTGCGTGGCACTCGCTTGTTTGCGGATTCACTTTAGCAGTCGGAAGCAGAAAGTTCAACCTGCGGCTACTTGTGCTGCTACCTATTTCTCTTCCAGTATTCCCTGGAACCAATTCTGCTAGCTTCATGCTTGGAGATGCAGAGATGACAGTGGTAGATGCGGTGGAGAAGGGAAAAACAGAGTGCAGAGGACAGTTTCTGGTGCTTGACGTGAGGCAAGGGGAAGGTTCAGCCCAGCAGAGGCTGTTACCCCTGGAGCCTTTTTCTTTGGCAGCAGCTGCTGCAAGTGGGCAAGGGAGCTGCGAGAGTGAAGAAGGGGACGGTCCATCTAGCTGAGGAAAGAAGAAGCTCCCCGAGGCGCAGTTTGTTGTGCTCAGTTTCAAGGCTGCCTGGAGGAGGGGGGGACTTGAAGAACGCCTTCTTTCTGGACGCCTCCTTCTGGCTGTGCTCCAGCTGCATGCACTCTGCAGCACGGAAGGTTTAGGAACCTGCTGCTGGCCAGCTTGTGTCCAGGAGTGCAAGGGCTGCGCCTTCCTTTCTGAAGCAGCCAGAGCATTCTCAGCTGCATGTGCTTGTGAAGCAGCTCTTGGCTGGACATTTGAAATTGGCTCCCCTGAGTACATGAGCCCGGTGCCCAGCTGCTTGGTTCTTCGCCTTCTGTGCTCTGGACAGAAGTGAAGCCCAGCCATGGCTTGGAGCTTTGCCGCTCTTCAGCGTGAACACTGCACGCAGCCACAGTGTGCTGTGCAGGGATTTTCCTTCAGCTCGACGGACAAGCATTTTCTTGCTGTTTCACCGAGTGCAAACTGTCCGTGTAGCTCTCGCTCAGCGAAATGCGTTTGGAGAGAAACACTTGCTGGAGTAGCTTTTCGCTGGGCAAGACTTTCAACACAGCACCACAATTCGGGCAAGGAGCAGGAGAAAGGAAGACCATCTTTTGGTCCTGGCACCTTCTTCTGGGCGAGACGCCTATCCGCCTCTTCGCTCCCTGCAAGGCTGTAAGCTTGGCGCTGGTACTTGCAAGGGAGAAGGCAGGTGCAGAGAGCACCGCCGTCTGCCGGCGCTGTGCAGGCTGGAAAGGAAAGAGGGCTACCACTAGGATGTGCTGCAAATACAGGTTTGCACGCGTCGAGGGTAAGCTCCGGCTAAGCTCGTTGACCTCAAACTGTTCTCTGTGCGAGACTTAGCTGAGAAGCTTTCCGTTAAGATTCAGGCTACCACGCAGACCGAATGTGCTGCTACCTAGCGCTGAGAGAGAAAGTGCAGAGGCCAGGCGTGTTTGGGCAGAGGCAGCAGCCTGGAGGCTTTCGCTGCCAGCACCGTGCTCTCTGGGCGAGAAGTAGACGACTGTTCGTCTCCAGCTAAACGAAAGCGCGACCTGCTACGAAGAGCATAAGAACGAAGGCAGAGCAGCAGGCTGCTGTGCGAATCGCCCAGGCTGCAAGAGGAAGCGTGCGTGGCACTCGCTTGTTTGCGGATTCACTTTAGCAGTCGGAAGCAGAAAGTTCAACCTGCGGCTACTTGTGCTGCTACCTATTTCTCTTCCAGTATTCCCTGGAACCAATTCTGCTAGCTTCATGCTTGGCGATGCAGAGATGACAGTGGTAGATGCGGTGGAGAAGGGAAAAACAGAGTGCAGAGGACAGTTTCTGGTGCTTGACGTGAGGCAAGGGGAAGGTTCAGCCCAGCAGAGGCTGTTACCCCTGGAGCCTTTTTCTTTGGCAGCAGCTGCTGCAAGTGGGCAAGGGAGCTGCGAGAGTGAAGAAGGGGACGGTCCATCTAGCTGAGGAAAGAAGAAGCTCCCCGAGGCGCAGTTTGTTGTGCTCAGTTTCAAGGCTGCCTGGAGGAGGGGGGGGCTTGAAGAACGCCTTCTTTCTGGACGCCTCCTTCTGGCTGTGCTCCAGCTGCATGCACTCTGCAGCACGGAAGGTTTAGGAACCTGCTGCTGGCCAGCTTGTGTCCAGGAGTGCAAGGGCTGCGCCTTCCTTTCTGAAGCAGCCAGAGCATTCTCAGCTGCATGTGCTTGTGAAGCAGCTCTTGGCTGGACATTTGAAATTGGCTCCCCTGAGGACATGAGCCCGGTGCCCAGCTGCTTGGTTCTTCGCCTTCTGTGCTCTGGACAGAAGTGAAGCCCAGCCATGGCTTGGAGCTTTGCCGCTCTTCAGCGTGAACACTGCACGCAGCCACAGTGTGCTGTGCAGGGATTTTCCTTCAGCTCGACGGACAAGCATTTTCTTGCTGTTTCACCGAGTGCAAACTGTCCGTGTAGCTCTCGCTCAGCGAAATGCGTTTGGAGAGAAACACTTGCTGGAGTAGCTTTTCGCTGGGCAAGACTTTCAACACAGCACCACAATTCGGGCAAGGAGCAGGAGAAAGGAAGACCATCTTTTGGTCCTGGCACCTTCTTCTGGGCGAGACGCCTATCCGCCTCTTCGCTCCCTGCAAGGCTGTAAGCTTGGCGCTGGTACTTGCAAGGGAGAAGGCAGGTGCAGAGAGCACCGCCGTCTGCCGGCGCTGTGCAGGCTGGAAAGGAAAGAGGGCTACCACTAGGATGTGCTGCAAATACAGGTTTGCACGCGTCGAGGGTAAGCTCCGGCTAAGCTCGTTGACCTCAAACTGTTCTCTGTGCGAGACTTAGCTGAGAAGCTTTCCGTTAAGATTCAGGCTACCACGCAGACCGAATGTGCTGCTACCTAGCGCTGAGAGAGAAAGTGCAGAGGCCAGGCGTGTTTGGGCAGAGGCAGCAGCCTGGAGGCTTTCGCTGCCAGCACCGTGCTCTCTGGGCGAGAAGCAGACGACTGTTCGTCTCCAGCTAAACGAAAGCGCGACCTGCTACGAAGAGCATAAGAACGAAGGCAGAGCAGCAGGCTGCTGTGCGAATCGCCCAGGCTGCAAGAGGAAGCGTGCGTGGCACTCGCTTGTTTGCGGATTCACTTTAGCAGTCGGAAGCAGAAAGTTCAACCTGCGGCTACTTGTGCTGCTACCTATTTCTCTTCCAGTATTCCCTGGAACCAATTCTGCTAGCTTCATTCTTGGCGATGCAGAGATGACAGTGGTAGATGCGGTGGAGAAGGGAAAAACAGAGTGCAGAGGACAGTTTCTGGTGCTTGACGTGAGGCAAGGGGAAGGTTCAGCCCAGCAGAGGCTGTTACCCCTGGAGCCTTTTTCTTTGGCAGCAGCTGCTGCAAGTGGGCAAGGGAGCTGCGAGAGTGAAGAAGGGGACGGTCCATCTAGCTGAGGAAAGAAGAAGCTCCCCGAGGCGCAGTTTGTTGTGCTCAGTTTCAAGGCTGCCTGGAGGAGGGGGGGGCTTGAAGAACGCCTTCTTTCTGGACGCCTCCTTCTGGCTGTGCTCCAGCTGCATGCACTCTGCAGCACGGAAGGTTTAGGAACCTGCTGCTGGCCAGCTTGTGTCCAGGAGTGCAAGGGCTGCGCCTTCCTTTCTGAAGCAGCCAGAGCATTCTCAGCTGCATGTGCTTGTGAAGCAGCTCTTGGCTGGACATTTGAAATTGGCTCCCCTGAGTACATGAGCCCGGTGCCCAGCTGCTTGGTTCTTCGCCTTCTGTGCTCTGGACAGAAGTGAAGCCCAGCCATGGCTTGGAGCTTTGCCGCTCTTCAGCGTGAACACTGCACGCAGCCACAGTGTGCTGTGCAGGGATTTTCCTTCAGCTCGACGGACAAGCATTTTCTTGCTGTTTCACCGAGTGCAAACTGTCCGTGTAGCTCTCGCTCAGCGAAATGCGTTTGGAGAGAAACACTTGCTGGAGTAGCTTTTCGCTGGGCAAGACTTTCAACACAGCACCACAATTCGGGCAAGGAGCAGGAGAAAGGAAGACCATCTTTTGGTCCTGGCACCTTCTTCTGGGCGACACGCCTATCCGCCTCTTCGCTCCCTGCAAGGCTGTAAGCTTGGCGCTGGTACTTGCAAGGGAGAAGGCAGGTGCAGAGAGCACCGCCGTCTGCCGGCGCTGTGCAGGCTGGAAAGGAAAGAGGGCTACCACTAGGATGTGCTGCAAATACAGGTTTCCACGCGTCGAGGGTAAGCTCCGGCTAAGCTCGTTGACCTCAAACTGTTCTCTGTGCGAGACTTAGCTGAGAAGCTTTCCGTTAAGATTCAGGCTACCACGCAGACCGAATGTGCTGCTACCTAGCGCTGAGAGAGAAAGTGCAGAGGCCAGGCGTGTTTGGGCAGAGGCAGCAGCCTGGAGGCTTTCGCTGCCAGCACCGTGCTCTCTGGGCGAGAAGCAGACGACTGTTCGTCTCCAGCTAAACGAAAGCGCGACCTGCTACGAAGAGCATAAGAACGAAGGCAGAGCAGCAGGCTGCTGTGCGAATCGCCCAGGCTGCAAGAGGAAGCGTGCGTGGCACTCGCTTGTTTGCGGATTCACTTTAGCAGTCGGAAGCAGAAAGTTCAACCTGCGGCTACTTGTGCTGCTACCTATTTCTCTTCCAGTATTCCCTGGAACCAATTCTGCTAGCTTCATGCTTGGCGATGCAGAGATGACAGTGGTAGATGCGGTGGAGAAGGGAAAAACAGAGTGCAGAGGACAGTTTCTGGTGCTTGACGTGAGGCAAGGGGAAGGTTCAGCCCAGCAGAGGCTGTTACCCCTGGAGCCTTTTTCTTTGGCAGCAGCTGCTGCAAGTGGGCAAGGGAGCTGCGAGAGTGAAGAAGGGGACGGTCCATCTAGCTGAGGAAAGAAGAAGCTCCCCGAGGCGCAGTTTGTTGTGCTCAGTTTCAAGGCTGCCTGGAGGAGGGGGGGGCTTGAAGAACGCCTTCTTTCTGGACGCCTCCTTCTGGCTGTGCTCCAGCTGCATGCACTCTGCAGCACGGAAGGTTTAGGAACCTGCTGCTGGCCAGCTTGTGTCCAGGAGTGCAAGGGCTGCGCCTTCCTTTCTGAAGCAGCCAGAGCATTCTCAGCTGCATGTGCTTGTGAAGCAGCTCTTGGCTGGACATTTGAAATTGGCTCCCCTGAGTACATGAGCCCGGTGCCCAGCTGCTTGGTTCTTCGCCTTCTGTGCTCTGGACAGAAGTGAAGCCCAGCCATGGCTTGGAGCTTTGCCGCTCTTCAGCGTGAACACTGCACGCAGCCACAGTGTGCTGTGCAGGGATTTTCCTTCAGCTCGACGGACAAGCATTTTCTTGCTGTTTCACCGAGTGCAAACTGTCCGTGTAGCTCTCGCTCAGCGAAATGCGTTTGGAGAGAAACACTTGCTGGAGTAGCTTTTCGCTGGGCAAGACTTTCAACACAGCACCACAATTCGGGCAAGGAGCAGCAGAAAGGAAGACCATCTTTTGGTCCTGGCACCTTCTTCTGGGCGACACGCCTATCCGCCTCTTCGCTCCCTGCAAGGCTGTAAGCTTGGCGCTGGTACTTGCAAGGGAGAAGGCAGGTGCAGAGAGCACCGCCGTCTGCCGGCGCTGTGCAGGCTGGAAAGGAAAGAGGGCTACCACTAGGATGTGCTGCAAATACAGGTTTGCACGCGTCGAGGGTAAGCTCCGGCTAAGCTCGTTGACCTCAAACTGTTCTCTGTGCGAGACTTAGCTGAGAAGCTTTCCGTTAAGATTCAGGCTACCACGCAGACCGAATGTGCTGCTACCTAGCGCTGAGAGAGAAAGTGCAGAGGCCAGGCGTGTTTGGGCAGAGGCAGCAGCCTGGAGGCTTTCGCTGCCAGCACCGTGCTCTCTGGGCGAGAAGCAGACGACTGTTCGTCTCCAGCTAAACGAAAGCGCGACCTGCTACGAAGAGCATAAGAACGAAGGCAGAGCAGCAGGCTGCTGTGCGAATCGCCCAGGCTGCAAGAGGAAGCGTGCGTGGCACTCGCTTGTTTGCGGATTCACTTTAGCAGTCGGAAGCAGAAAGTTCAACCTGCGGCTACTTGTGCTGCTACCTATTTCTCTTCCAGTATTCCCTGGAACCAATTCTGCTAGCTTCATGCTTGGCGATGCAGAGATGACAGTGGTAGATGCGGTGGAGAAGGGAAAAACAGAGTGCAGAGGACAGTTTCTGGTGCTTGACGTGAGGCAAGGGGAAGGTTCAGCCCAGCAGAGGCTTTGACTTCTGGAGCCTTTTTCTTTGGCAGCAGCTGCTGCAAGTGGGCAAGGGAGCTGCGAGAGTGAAGAAGGGGACGGTCCATCTAGCTGAGGAAAGAAGAAGCTCCCCGAGGCGCAGTTTGTTGTGCTCAGTTTCAAGGCTGCCTGGAGGAGGGGGGGACTTGAAGAACGCCTTCTTTCTGGACGCCTCCTTCTGGCTGTGCTCCAGCTGCATGCACTCTGCAGCACGGAAGGTTTAGGAACCTGCTGCTGGCCAGCTTGTGTCCAGGAGTGCAAGGGCTGCGCCTTCCTTTCTGAAGCAGCCAGAGCATTCTCAGCTGCATGTGCTTGTGAAGCAGCTCTTGGCTGGACATTTGAAATTGGCTCCCCTGAGTACATGAGCCCGGTGCCCAGCTGCTTGGTTCTTCGCCTTCTGTGCTCTGGACAGAAGTGAAGCCCAGCCATGGCTTGGAGCTTTGCCGCTCTTCAGCGTGAACACTGCACGCAGCCACAGTGTGCTGTGCAGGGATTTTCCTTCAGCTCGACGGACAAGCATTTTCTTGCTGTTTCACCGAGTGCAAACTGTCCGTGTAGCTCTCGCTCAGCGAAATGCGTTTGGAGAGAAACACTTGCTGGAGTAGCTTTTCGCTGGGCAAGACTTTCAACACAGCACCACAATTCGGGCAAGGAGCAGGAGAAAGGAAGACCATCTTTTGGTCCTGGCACCTTCTTCTGGGCGACACGCCTATCCGCCTCTTCGCTCCCTGCAAGGCTGTAAGCTTGGCGCTGGTACTTGCAAGGGAGAAGGCAGGTGCAGAGAGCACCGCCGTCTGCCGGCGCTGTGCAGGCTGGAAAGGAAAGAGGGCTACCACTAGGATGTGCTGCAAATACAGGTTTGCACGCGTCGAGGGTAAGCTCCGGCTAAGCTCGTTGACCTCAAACTGTTCTCTGTGCGAGACTTAGCTGAGAAGCTTTCCGTTAAGATTCAGGCTACCACGCAGACCGAATGTGCTGCTACCTAGCGCTGAGAGAGAAAGTGCAGAGGCCAGGCGTGTTTGGGCAGAGGCAGCAGCCTGGAGGCTTTCGCTGCCAGCACCGTGCTCTCTGGGCGAGAAGCAGACGACTGTTCGTCTCCAGCTAAACGAAAGCGCGACCTGCTACGAAGAGCATAAGAACGAAGGCAGAGCAGCAGGCTGCTGTGCGAATCGCCCAGGCTGCAAGAGGAAGCGTGCGTGGCACTCGCTTGTTTGCGGATTCACTTTAGCAGTCGGAAGCAGAAAGTTCAACCTGCGGCTACTTGTGCTGCTACCTATTTCTCTTCCAGTATTCCCTGGAACCAATTCTGCTAGCTTCATGCTTGGCGATGCAGAGATGACAGTGGTAGATGCGGTGGAGAAGGGAAAAACAGAGTGCAGAGGACAGTTTCTGGTGCTTGACGTGAGGCAAGGGGAAGGTTCAGCCCAGCAGAGGCTGTTACCCCTGGAGCCTTTTTCTTTGGCAGCAGCTGCTGCAAGTGGGCAAGGGAGCTGCGAGAGTGAAGAAGGGGACGGTCCATCTAGCTGAGGAAAGAAGAAGCTCCCCGAGGCGCAGTTTGTTGTGCTCAGTTTCAAGGCTGCCTGGAGGAGGGGGGGGCTTGAAGAACGCCTTCTTTCTGGACGCCTCCTTCTGGCTGTGCTCCAGCTGCATGCACTCTGCAGCACGGAAGGTTTAGGAACCTGCTGCTGGCCAGCTTGTGTCCAGGAGTGCAAGGGCTGCGCCTTCCTTTCTGAAGCAGCCAGAGCATTCTCAGCTGCATGTGCTTGTGAAGCAGCTCTTGGCTGGACATTTGAAATTGGCTCCCCTGAGTACATGAGCCCGGTGCCCAGCTGCTTGGTTCTTCGCCTTCTGTGCTCTGGACAGAAGTGAAGCCCAGCCATGGCTTGGAGCTTTGCCGCTCTTCAGCGTGAACACTGCACGCAGCCACAGTGTGCTGTGCAGGGATTTTCCTTCAGCTCGACGGACAAGCATTTTCTTGCTGTTTCACCGAGTGCAAACTGTCCGTGTAGCTCTCGCTCAGCGAAATGCGTTTGGAGAGAAACACTTGCTGGAGTAGCTTTTCGCTGGGCAAGACTTTCAACACAGCACCACAATTCGGGCAAGGAGCAGGAGAAAGGAAGACCATCTTTTGGTCCTGGCACCTTCTTCTGGGCGAGACGCCTATCCGCCTCTTCGCTCCCTGCAAGGCTGTAAGCTTGGCGCTGGTACTTGCAAGGGAGAAGGCAGGTGCAGAGAGCACCGCCGTCTGCCGGCGCTGTGCAGGCTGGAAAGGAAAGAGGGCTACCACTAGGATGTGCTGCAAATACAGGTTTGCACGCGTCGAGGGTAAGCTCCGGCTAAGCTCGTTGACCTCAAACTGTTCTCTGTGCGAGACTTAGCTGAGAAGCTTTCCGTTAAGATTCAGGCTACCACGCAGACCGAATGTGCTGCTACCTAGCGCTGAGAGAGAAAGTGCAGAGGCCAGGCGTGTTTGGGCAGAGGCAGCAGCCTGGAGGCTTTCGCTGCCAGCACCGTGCTCTCTGGGCGAGAAGCAGACGACTGTTCGTCTCCAGCTAAACGAAAGCGCGACCTGCTACGAAGAGCATAAGAACGAAGGCAGAGCAGCAGGCTGCTGTGCGAATCGCCCAGGCTGCAAGAGGAAGCGTGCGTGGCACTCGCTTGTTTGCGGATTCACTTTAGCAGTCGGAAGCAGAAAGTTCAACCTGCGGCTACTTGTGCTGCTACCTATTTCTCTTCCAGTATTCCCTGGAACCAATTCTGCTAGCTTCATGCTTGGCGATGCAGAGATGACAGTGGTAGATGCGGTGGAGAAGGGAAAAACAGAGTGCAGAGGACAGTTTCTGGTGCTTGACGTGAGGCAAGGGGAAGGTTCAGCCCAGCAGAGGCTGTTACCCCTGGAGCCTTTTTCTCTGGCAGCAGCTGCTGCAAGTGGGCAAGGGAGCTGCGAGAGTGAAGAAGGGGACGGTCCATCTAGCTGAGGAAAGAAGAAGCTCCCCGAGGCGCAGTTTGTTGTGCTCAGTTTCAAGGCTGCCTGGAGGAGGGGGGGGCTTGAAGAACGCCTTCTTTCTGGACGCCTCCTTCTGGCTGTGCTCCAGCTGCATGCACTCTGCAGCACGGAAGGTTTAGGAACGTGCTGCTGGCCAGCTTGTGTCCAGGAGTGCAAGGGCTGCGCCTTCCTTTCTGAAGCAGCCAGAGCATTCTCAGCTGCATGTGCTTGTGAAGCAGCTCTTGGCTGGACATTTGAAATTGGCTCCCCTGAGTACATGAGCCCGGTGCCCAGCTGCTTGGTTCTTCGCCTTCTGTGCTCTGGACAGAAGTGAAGCCCAGCCATGGCTTGGAGCTTTGCCGCTCTTCAGCGTGAACACTGCACGCAGCCACAGTGTGCTGTGCAGGGATTTTCCTTCAGCTCGACGGACAAGCATTTTCTTGCTGTTTCACCGAGTGCAAACTGTCCGTGTAGCTCTCGCTCAGCGAAATGCGTTTGGAGAGAAACACTTGCTGGAGTAGCTTTTCGCTGGGCAAGACTTTCAACACAGCACCACAATTCGGGCAAGGAGCAGGAGAAAGGAAGACCATCTTTTGGTCCTGGCACGTTCTTCTGGGCGAGACGCCTATCCGCCTCTTCGCTCCCTGCAAGGCTGTAAGCTTGGCGCTGGTACTTGCAAGGGAGAAGGCAGGTGCAGAGAGCACCGCCGTCTGCCGGCGCTGTGCAGGCTGGAAAGGAAAGAGGGCTACCACTAGGATGTGCTGCAAATACAGGTTTCCACGCGTCGAGGGTAAGCTCCGGCTAAGCTCGTTGACCTCAAACTGTTCTCTGTGCGAGACTTAGCTGAGAAGCTTTCCGTTAAGATTCAGGCTACCACGCAGACCGAATGTGCTGCTACCTAGCGCTGAGAGAGAAAGTGCAGAGGCCAGGCGTGTTTGGGCAGAGGCAGCAGCCTGGAGGCTTTCGCTGCCAGCACCGTGCTCTCTGGGCGAGAAGCAGACGACTGTTCGTCTCCAGCTAAACGAAAGCGCGACCTGCTACGAAGAGCATAAGAACGAAGGCAGAGCAGCAGGCTGCTGTGCGAATCGCCCAGGCTGCAAGAGGAAGCGTGCGTGGCACTCGCTTGTTTGCGGATTCACTTTAGCAGTCGGAAGCAGAAAGTTCAACCTGCGGCTACTTGTGCTGCTACCTATTTCTCTTCCAGTATTCCCTGGAACCAATTCTGCTAGCTTCATGCTTGGAGATGCAGAGATGACAGTGGTAGATGCGGTGGAGAAGGGAAAAACAGAGTGCAGAGGACAGTTTCTGGTGCTTGACGTGAGGCAAGGGGAAGGTTCAGCCCAGCAGAGCCTGTTACCCCTGGAGCCTTTTTCTTTGGCAGCAGCTGCTGCAAGTGGGCAAGGGAGCTGCGAGAGTGAAGAAGGGGACGGTCCATCTACCTGAGGAAAGAAGAAGCTCCCCGAGGCGCAGTTTGTTGTGCTCAGTTTCAAGGCTGCCTGGAGGAGGGGGGGACTTGAAGAACGCCTTCTTTCTGGACGCCTCCTTCTGGCTGTGCTCCAGCTGCATGCACTCTGCAGCACGGAAGGTTTAGGAACCTGCTGCTGGCCAGCTTGTGTCCAGGAGTGCAAGGGCTGCGCCTTCCTTTCTGAAGCAGCCAGAGCATTCTCAGCTGCATGTGCTTGTGAAGCAGCTCTTGGCTGGACATTTGAAATTGGCTCCCCTGAGTACATGAGCCCGGTGCCCAGCTGCTTGGTTCTTCGCCTTCTGTGCTCTGGACAGAAGTGAAGCCCAGCCATGGCTTGGAGCTTTGCCGCTCTTCAGCGTGAACACTGCACGCAGCCACAGTGTGCTGTGCAGGGATTTTCCTTCAGCTCGACGGACAAGCATTTTCTTGCTGTTTCACCGAGTGCAAACTGTCCGTGTAGCTCTCGCTCAGCGAAATGCGTTTGGAGAGAAACACTTGCTGGAGTAGCTTTTCGCTGGGCAAGACTTTCAACACAGCACCACAATTCGGGCAAGGAGCAGCAGAAAGGAAGACCATCTTTTGGTCCTGGCACCTTCTTCTGGGCGAGACGCCTATCCGCCTCTTCGCTCCCTGCAAGGCTGTAAGCTTGGCGCTGGTACTTGCAAGGGAGAAGGCAGGTGCAGAGAGCACCGCCGTCTGCCGGCGCTGTGCAGGCTGGAAAGGAAAGAGGGCTACCACTAGGATGTGCTGCAAATACAGGTTTCCACGCGTCGAGGGTAAGCTCCGGCTAAGCTCGTTGACCTCAAACTGTTCTCTGTGCGAGACTTAGCTGAGAAGCTTTCCGTTAAGATTCAGGCTACCACGCAGACCGAATGTGCTGCTACCTAGCGCTGAGAGAGAAAGTGCAGAGGCCAGGCGTGTTTGGGCAGAGGCAGCAGCCTGGAGGCTTTCTCTGCCAGCACCGTGCTCTCTGGGCGAGAAGCAGACGACTGTTCGTCTCCAGCTAAACGAAAGCGCGACCTGCTACGAAGAGCATAAGAACGAAGGCAGAGCAGCAGGCTGCTGTGCGAATCGCCCAGGCTGCAAGAGGAAGCGTGCGTGGCACTCGCTTGTTTGCGGATTCACTTTAGCAGTCGGAAGCAGAAAGTTCAACCTGCGGCTACTTGTGCTGCTACCTATTTCTCTTCCAGTATTCCCTGGAACCAATTCTGCTAGCTTCATGCTTGGCGATGCAGAGATGACAGTGGTAGATGCGGTGGAGAAGGGAAAAACAGAGTGCAGAGGACAGTTTCTGGTGCTTGACGTGAGGCAAGGGGAAGGTTCAGCCCAGCAGAGGCTGTTACCCCTGGAGCCTTTTTCTTTGGCAGCAGCTGCTGCAAGTGGGCAAGGGAGCTGCGAGAGTGAAGAAGGGGACGGTCCATCTAGCTGAGGAAAGAAGAAGCTCCCCGAGGCGCAGTTTGTTGTGCTCAGTTTCAAGGCTGCCTGGAGGGGGGGGGGGCTTGAAGAACGCCTTCTTTCTGGACGCCTCCTTCTGGCTGTGCTCCAGCTGCATGCACTCTGCAGCACGGAAGGTTTAGGAACCTGCTGCTGGCCAGCTTGTGTCCAGGAGTGCAAGGGCTGCGCCTTCCTTTCTGAAGCAGCCAGAGCATTCTCAGCTGCATGTGCTTGTGAAGCAGCTCTTGGCTGGACATTTGAAATTGGCTCCCCTGAGTACATGAGCCCGGTGCCCAGCTGCTTGGTTCTTCGCCTTCTGTGCTCTGGACAGAAGTGAAGCCCAGCCATGGCTTGGAGCTTTGCCGCTCTTCAGCGTGAACACTGCACGCAGCCACAGTGTGCTGTGCAGGGATTTTCCTTCAGCTCGACGGACAAGCATTTTCTTGCTGTTTCACCGAGTGCAAACTGTCCGTGTAGCTCTCGCTCAGCGAAATGCGTTTGGAGAGAAACACTTGCTGGAGTAGCTTTTCGCTGGGCAAGACTTTCAACACAGCACCACAATTCGGGCAAGGAGCAGCAGAAAGGAAGACCATCTTTTGGTCCTGGCACGTTCTTCTGGGCGAGACGCCTATCCGCCTCTTCGCTCCCTGCAAGGCTGTAAGCTTGGCGCTGGTACTTGCAAGGGAGAAGGCAGGTGCAGAGAGCACCGCCGTCTGCCGGCGCTGTGCAGGCTGGAAAGGAAAGAGGGCTACCACTAGGATGTGCTGCAAATACAGGTTTCCACGCGTCGAGGGTAAGCTCCGGCTAAGCTCGTTGACCTCAAACTGTTCTCTGTGCGAGACTTAGCTGAGAAGCTTTCCGTTAAGATTCAGGCTACCACGCAGACCGAATGTGCTGCTACCTAGCGCTGAGAGAGAAAGTGCAGAGGCCAGGCGTGTTTGGGCAGAGGCAGCAGCCTGGAGGCTTTCGCTGCCAGCACCGTGCTCTCTGGGCGAGAAGCAGACGACTGTTCGTCTCCAGCTAAACGAAAGCGCGACCTGCTACGAAGAGCATAAGAACGAAGGCAGAGCAGCAGGCTGCTGTGCGAATCGCCCAGGCTGCAAGAGGAAGCGTGCGTGGCACTCGCTTGTTTGCGGATTCACTTTAGCAGTCGGAAGCAGAAAGTTCAACCTGCGGCTACTTGTGCTGCTACCTATTTCTCTTCCAGTATTCCCTGGAACCAATTCTGCTAGCTTCATGCTTGGCGATGCAGAGATGACAGTGGTAGATGCGGTGGAGAAGGGAAAAACAGAGTGCAGAGGACAGTTTCTGGTGCTTGACGTGAGGCAAGGGGAAGGTTCAGCCCAGCAGAGGCTGTTACCCCTGGAGCCTTTTTCTTTGGCAGCAGCTGCTGCAAGTGGGCAAGGGAGCTGCGAGAGTGAAGAAGGGGACGGTCCATCTAGCTGAGGAAAGAAGAAGCTCCCCGAGGCGCAGTTTGTTGTGCTCAGTTTCAAGGCTGCCTGGAGGAGGGGGGGGCTTGAAGAACGCCTTCTTTCTGGACGCCTCCTTCTGGCTGTGCTCCAGCTGCATGCACTCTGCAGCACGGAAGGTTTAGGAACGTGCTGCTGGCCAGCTTGTGTCCAGGAGTGCAAGGGCTGCGCCTTCCTTTCTGAAGCAGCCAGAGCATTCTCAGCTGCATGTGCTTGTGAAGCAGCTCTTGGCTGGACATTTGAAATTGGCTCCCCTGAGTACATGAGCCCGGTGCCCAGCTGCTTGGTTCTTCGCCTTCTGTGCTCTGGACAGAAGTGAAGCCCAGCCATGGCTTGGAGCTTTGCCGCTCTTCAGCGTGAACACTGCACGCAGCCACAGTGTGCTGTGCAGGGATTTTCCTTCAGCTCGACGGACAAGCATTTTCTTGCTGTTTCACCGAGTGCAAACTGTCCGTGTAGCTCTCGCTCAGCGAAATGCGTTTGGAGAGAAACACTTGCTGGAGTAGCTTTTCGCTGGGCAAGACTTTCAACACAGCACCACAATTCGGGCAAGGAGCAGGAGAAAGGAAGACCATCTTTTGGTCTTGGCACCTTCTTCTGGGCGACACGCCTATCCGCCTCTTCGCTCCCTGCAAGGCTGTAAGCTTGGCGCTGGTACTTGCAAGGGAGAAGGCAGGTGCAGAGAGCACCGCCGTCTGCCGGCGCTGTGCAGGCTGGAAAGGAAAGAGGGCTACCACTAGGATGTGCTGCAAATACAGGTTTCCACGCGTCGAGGGTAAGCTCCGGCTAAGCTCGTTGACCTCAAACTGTTCTCTGTGCGAGACTTAGCTGAGAAGCTTTCCGTTAAGATTCAGGCTACCACGCAGACCGAATGTGCTGCTACCTAGCGCTGAGAGAGAAAGTGCAGAGGCCAGGCGTGTTTGGGCAGAGGCAGCAGCCTGGAGGCTTTCGCTGCCAGCACCGTGCTCTCTGGGCGAGAAGCAGACGACTGTTCGTCTCCAGCTAAACGAAAGCGCGACCTGCTACGAAGAGCATAAGAACGAAGGCAGAGCAGCAGGCTGCTGTGCGAATCGCCCAGGCTGCAAGAGGAAGCGTGCGTGGCACTCGCTTGTTTGCGGATTCACTTTAGCAGTCGGAAGCAGAAAGTTCAACCTGCGGCTACTTGTGCTGCTACCTATTTCTCTTCCAGTATTCCCTGGAACCAATTCTGCTAGCTTCATGCTTGGCGATGCAGAGATGACAGTGGTAGATGCGGTGGAGAAGGGAAAAACAGAGTGCAGAGGACAGTTTCTGGTGCTTGACGTGAGGCAAGGGGAAGGTTCAGCCCAGCAGAGGCTGTTACCCCTGGAGCC
Organism: Corvus hawaiiensis; assembly: GCF_020740725.1. Classification (NCBI taxonomy): domain Eukaryota; kingdom Metazoa; phylum Chordata; class Aves; order Passeriformes; family Corvidae; genus Corvus; species Corvus hawaiiensis. Next base: position 8,540,705 of record NC_063216.1, read on the forward strand.
TTTTTCTTTGGCAGCAGCTGCTGCAAGTGGGCAAGGGAGCTGCGAGAGTGAAGAAGGGGACGGTCCATCTAGCTGAGGAAAGAAGAAGCTCCCCGAGGCGCAGTTTGTTGTGCTCAGTTTCAAGGCTGCCTGGAGGAGGGGGGGGCTTGAAGAACGCCTTCTTTCTGGACGCCTCCTTCTGGCTGTGCTCCAGCTGCATGCACTCTGCAGCACGGAAGGTTTAGGAACGTGCTGCTGGCCAGCTTGTGTCCAGGAGTGCAAGGGCTGCGCCTTCCTTTCTGAAGCAGCCAGAGCATTCTCAGCTGCATGTGCTTGTGAAGCAGCTCTTGGCTGGACATTTGAAATTGGCTCCCCTGAGTACATGAGCCCGGTGCCCAGCTGCTTGGTTCTTCGCCTTCTGTGCTCTGGACAGAAGTGAAGCCCAGCCATGGCTTGGAGCTTTGCCGCTCTTCAGCGTGAACACTGCACGCAGCCACAGTGTGCTGTGCAGGGATTTTCCTTCAGCTCGACGGACAAGCATTTTCTTGCTGTTTCACCGAGTGCAAACTGTCCGTGTAGCTCTCGCTCAGCGAAATGCGTTTGGAGAGAAACACTTGCTGGAGTAGCTTTTCGCTGGGCAAGACTTTCAACACAGCACCACAATTCGGGCAAGGAGCAGGAGAAAGGAAGACCATCTTTTGGTCCTGGCACCTTCTTCTGGGCGACACGCCTATCCGCCTCTTCGCTCCCTGCAAGGCTGTAAGCTTGGCGCTGGTACTTGCAAGGGAGAAGGCAGGTGCAGAGAGCACCGCCGTCTGCCGGCGCTGTGCAGGCTGGAAAGGAAAGAGGGCTACCACTAGGATGTGCTGCAAATACAGGTTTCCACGCGTCGAGGGTAAGCTCCGGCTAAGCTCGTTGACCTCAAACTGTTCTCTGTGCGAGACTTAGCTGAGAAGCTTTCCGTTAAGATTCAGGCTACCACGCAGACCGAATGTGCTGCTACCTAGCGCTGAGAGAGAAAGTGCAGAGGCCAGGCGTGTTTGGGCAGAGGCAGCAGCCTGGAGGCTTTCGCTGCCAGCACCGTGCTCTCTGGGCGAGAAGCAGACGACTGTTCGTCTCCAGCTAAACGAAAGCGCGACCTGCTACGAAGAGCATAAGAACGAAGGCAGAGCAGCAGGCTGCTGTGCGAATCGCCCAGGCTGCAAGAGGAAGCGTGCGTGGCACTCGCTTGTTTGCGGATTCACTTTAGCAGTCGGAAGCAGAAAGTTCAACCTGCGGCTACTTGTGCTGCTACCTATTTCTCTTCCAGTATTCCCTGGAACCAATTCTGCTAGCTTCATGCTTGGAGATGCAGAGATGACAGTGGTAGATGCGGTGGAGAAGGGAAAAACAGAGTGCAGAGGACAGTTTCTGGTGCTTGACGTGAGGCAAGGGGAAGGTTCAGCCCAGCAGAGGCTGTTACCCCTGGAGCCTTTTTCTTTGGCAGCAGCTGCTGCAAGTGGGCAAGGGAGCTGCGAGAGTGAAGAAGGGGACGGTCCATCTAGCTGAGGAAAGAAGAAGCTCCCCGAGGCGCAGTTTGTTGTGCTCAGTTTCAAGGCTGCCTGGAGGAGGGGGGGACTTGAAGAACGCCTTCTTTCTGGACGCCTCCTTCTGGCTGTGCTCCAGCTGCATGCACTCTGCAGCACGGAAGGTTTAGGAACGTGCTGCTGGCCAGCTTGTGTCCAGGAGTGCAAGGGCTGCGCCTTCCTTTCTGAAGCAGCCAGAGCATTCTCAGCTGCATGTGCTTGTGAAGCAGCTCTTGGCTGGACATTTGAAATTGGCTCCCCTGAGTACATGAGCCCGGTGCCCAGCTGCTTGGTTCTTCGCCTTCTGTGCTCTGGACAGAAGTGAAGCCCAGCCATGGCTTGGAGCTTTGCCGCTCTTCAGCGTGAACACTGCACGCAGCCACAGTGTGCTGTGCAGGGATTTTCCTTCAGCTCGACGGACAAGCATTTTCTTGCTGTTTCACCGAGTGCAAACTGTCCGTGTAGCTCTCGCTCAGCGAAATGCGTTTGGAGAGAAACACTTGCTGGAGTAGCTTTTCGCTGGGCAAGACTTTCAACACAGCACCACAATTCGGGCAAGGAGCAGGAGAAAGGAAGACCATCTTTTGGTCCTGGCACCTTCTTCTGGGCGAGACGCCTATCCGCCTCTTCGCTCCCTGCAAGGCTGTAAGCTTGGCGCTGGTACTTGCAAGGGAGAAGGCAGGTGCAGAGAGCACCGCCGTCTGCCGGCGCTGTGCAGGCTGGAAAGGAAAGAGGGCTACCACTAGGATGTGCTGCAAATACAGGTTTCCACGCGTCGAGGGTAAGCTCCGGCTAAGCTCGTTGACCTCAAACTGTTCTCTGTGCGAGACTTAGCTGAGAAGCTTTCCGTTAAGATTCAGGCTACCACGCAGACCGAATGTGCTGCTACCTAGCGCTGAGAGAGAAAGTGCAGAGGCCAGGCGTGTTTGGGCAGAGGCAGCAGCCTGGAGGCTTTCGCTGCCAGCACCGTGCTCTCTGGGCGAGAAGCAGACGACTGTTCGTCTCCAGCTAAACGAAAGCGCGACCTGCTACGAAGAGCATAAGAACGAAGGCAGAGCAGCAGGCTGCTGTGCGAATCGCCCAGGCTGCAAGAGGAAGCGTGCGTGGCACTCGCTTGTTTGCGGATTCACTTTAGCAGTCGGAAGCAGAAAGTTCAACCTGCGGCTACTTGTGCTGCTACCTATTTCTCTTCCAGTATTCCCTGGAACCAATTCTGCTAGCTTCATGCTTGGCGATGCAGAGATGACAGTGGTAGATGCGGTGGAGAAGGGAAAAACAGAGTGCAGAGGACAGTTTCTGGTGCTTGACGTGAGGCAAGGGGAAGGTTCAGCCCAGCAGAGGCTGTTACCCCTGGAGCCTTTTTCTCTGGCAGCAGCTGCTGCAAGTGGGCAAGGGAGCTGCGAGAGTGAAGAAGGGGACGGTCCATCTAGCTGAGGAAAGAAGAAGCTCCCCGAGGCGCAGTTTGTTGTGCTCAGTTTCAAGGCTGCCTGGAGGAGGGGGGGACTTGAAGAACGCCTTCTTTCTGGACGCCTCCTTCTGGCTGTGCTCCAGCTGCATGCACTCTGCAGCACGGAAGGTTTAGGAACCTGCTGCTGGCCAGCTTGTGTCCAGGAGTGCAAGGGCTGCGCCTTCCTTTCTGAAGCAGCCAGAGCATTCTCAGCTGCAGCTGCTTGTGAAGCAGCTCTTGGCTGGACATTTGAAATTGGCTCCCCTGAGTACATGAGCCCGGTGCCCAGCTGCTTGGTTCTTCGCCTTCTGTGCTCTGGACAGAAGTGAAGCCCAGCCATGGCTTGGAGCTTTGCCGCTCTTCAGCGTGAACACTGCACGCAGCCACAGTGTGCTGTGCAGGGATTTTCCTTCAGCTCGACGGACAAGCATTTTCTTGCTGTTTCACCGAGTGCAAACTGTCCGTGTAGCTCTCGCTCAGCGAAATGCGTTTGGAGAGAAACACTTGCTGGAGTAGCTTTTCGCTGGGCAAGACTTTCAACACAGCACCACAATTCGGGCAAGGAGCAGCAGAAAGGAAGACCATCTTTTGGTCCTGGCACCTTCTTCTGGGCGACACGCCTATCCGCCTCTTCGCTCCCTGCAAGGCTGTAAGCTTGGCGCTGGTACTTGCAAGGGAGAAGGCAGGTGCAGAGAGCACCGCCGTCTGCCGGCGCTGTGCAGGCTGGAAAGGAAAGAGGGCTACCACTAGGATGTGCTGCAAATACAGGTTTGCACGCGTCGAGGGTAAGCTCCGGCTAAGCTCGTTGACCTCAAACTGTTCTCTGTGCGAGACTTAGCTGAGAAGCTTTCCGTTAAGATTCAGGCTACCACGCAGACCGAATGTGCTGCTACCTAGCGCTGAGAGAGAAAGTGCAGAGGCCAGGCGTGTTTGGGCAGAGGCAGCAGCCTGGAGGCTTTCGCTGCCAGCACCGTGCTCTCTGGGCGAGAAGCAGACGACTGTTCGTCTCCAGCTAAACGAAAGCGCGACCTGCTACGAAGAGCATAAGAACGAAGGCAGAGCAGCAGGCTGCTGTGCGAATCGCCCAGGCTGCAAGAGGAAGCGTGCGTGGCACTCGCTTGTTTGCGGATTCACTTTAGCAGTCGGAAGCAGAAAGTTCAACCTGCGGCTACTTGTGCTGCTACCTATTTCTCTTCCAGTATTCCCTGGAACCAATTCTGCTAGCTTCATGCTTGGAGATGCAGAGATGACAGTGGTAGATGCGGTGGAGAAGGGAAAAACAGAGTGCAGAGGACAGTTTCTGGTGCTTGACGTGAGGCAAGGGGAAGGTTCAGCCCAGCAGAGGCTGTTACCCCTGGAGCCTTTTTCTTTGGCAGCAGCTGCTGCAAGTGGGCAAGGGAGCTGCGAGAGTGAAGAAGGGGACGGTCCATCTAGCTGAGGAAAGAAGAAGCTCCCCGAGGCGCAGTTTGTTGTGCTCAGTTTCAAGGCTGCCTGGAGGAGGGGGGGACTTGAAGAACGCCTTCTTTCTGGACGCCTCCTTCTGGCTGTGCTCCAGCTGCATGCACTCTGCAGCACGGAAGGTTTAGGAACGTGCTGCTGGCCAGCTTGTGTCCAGGAGTGCAAGGGCTGCGCCTTCCTTTCTGAAGCAGCCAGAGCATTCTCAGCTGCATGTGCTTGTGAAGCAGCTCTTGGCTGGACATTTGAAATTGGCTCCCCTGAGTACATGAGCCCGGTGCCCAGCTGCTTGGTTCTTCGCCTTCTGTGCTCTGGACAGAAGTGAAGCCCAGCCATGGCTTGGAGCTTTGCCGCTCTTCAGCGTGAACACTGCACGCAGCCACAGTGTGCTGTGCAGGGATTTTCCTTCAGCTCGACGGACAAGCATTTTCTTGCTGTTTCACCGAGTGCAAACTGTCCGTGTAGCTCTCGCTCAGCGAAATGCGTTTGGAGAGAAACACTTGCTGGAGTAGCTTTTCGCTGGGCAAGACTTTCAACACAGCACCACAATTCGGGCAAGGAGCAGGAGAAAGGAAGACCATCTTTTGGTCCTGGCACGTTCTTCTGGGCGACACGCCTATCCGCCTCTTCGCTCCCTGCAAGGCTGTAAGCTTGGCGCTGGTACTTGCAAGGGAGAAGGCAGGTGCAGAGAGCACCGCCGTCTGCCGGCGCTGTGCAGGCTGGAAAGGAAAGAGGGCTACCACTAGGATGTGCTGCAAATACAGGTTTGCACGCGTCGAGGGTAAGCTCCGGCTAAGCTCGTTGACCTCAAACTGTTCTCTGTGCGAGACTTAGCTGAGAAGCTTTCCGTTAAGATTCAGGCTACCACGCAGACCGAATGTGCTGCTACCTAGCGCTGAGAGAGAAAGTGCAGAGGCCAGGCGTGTTTGGGCAGAGGCAGCAGCCTGGAGGCTTTCGCTGCCAGCACCGTGCTCTCTGGGCGAGAAGCAGACGACTGTTCGTCTCCAGCTAAACGAAAGCGCGACCTGCTACGAAGAGCATAAGAACGAAGGCAGAGCAGCAGGCTGCTGTGCGAATCGCTCAGGCTGCAAGAGGAAGCGTGCGTGGCACTCGCTTGTTTGCGGATTCACTTTAGCAGTCGGAAGCAGAAAGTTCAACCTGCGGCTACTTGTGCTGCTACCTATTTCTCTTCCAGTATTCCCTGGAACCAATTCTGCTAGCTTCATGCTTGGCGATGCAGAGATGACAGTGGTAGATGCGGTGGAGAAGGGAAAAACAGAGTGCAGAGGACAGTTTCTGGTGCTTGACGTGAGGCAAGGGGAAGGTTCAGCCCAGCAGAGGCTGTTACCCCTGGAGCCTTTTTCTCTGGCAGCAGCTGCTGCAAGTGGGCAAGGGAGCTGCGAGAGTGAAGAAGGGGACGGTCCATCTAGCTGAGGAAAGAAGAAGCTCCCCGAGGCGCAGTTTGTTGTGCTCAGTTTCAAGGCTGCCTGGAGGAGGGGGGGACTTGAAGAACGCCTTCTTTCTGGACGCCTCCTCCTGGCTGTGCTCCAGCTGCATGCACTCTGCAGCACGGAAGGTTTAGGAACGTGCTGCTGGCCAGCTTGTGTCCAGGAGTGCAAGGGCTGCGCCTTCCTTTCTGAAGCAGCCAGAGCATTCTCAGCTGCATGTGCTTGTGAAGCAGCTCTTGGCTGGACATTTGAAATTGGCTCCCCTGAGGACATGAGCCCGGTGCCCAGCTGCTTGGTTCTTCGCCTTCTGTGCTCTGGACAGAAGTGAAGCCCAGCCATGGCTTGGAGCTTTGCCGCTCTTCAGCGTGAACACTGCACGCAGCCACAGTGTGCTGTGCAGGGATTTTCCTTCAGCTCGACGGACAAGCATTTTCTTGCTGTTTCACCGAGTGCAAACTGTCCGTGTAGCTCTCGCTCAGCGAAATGCGTTTGGAGAGAAACACTTGCTGGAGTAGCTTTTCGCTGGGCAAGACTTTCAACACAGCACCACAATTCGGGCAAGGAGCAGCAGAAAGGAAGACCATCTTTTGGTCCTGGCACCTTCTTCTGGGCGAGACGCCTATCCGCCTCTTCGCTCCCTGCAAGGCTGTAAGCTTGGCGCTGGTACTTGCAAGGGAGAAGGCAGGTGCAGAGAGCACCGCCGTCTGCCGGCGCTGTGCAGGCTGGAAAGGAAAGAGGGCTACCACTAGGATGTGCTGCAAATACAGGTTTCCACGCGTCGAGGGTAAGCTCCGGCTAAGCTCGTTGACCTCAAACTGTTCTCTGTGCGAGACTTAGCTGAGAAGCTTTCCGTTAAGATTCAGGCTACCACGCAGACCGAATGTGCTGCTACCTAGCGCTGAGAGAGAAAGTGCAGAGGCCAGGCGTGTTTGGGCAGAGGCAGCAGCCTGGAGGCTTTCGCTGCCAGCACCGTGCTCTCTGGGCGAGAAGCAGACGACTGTTCGTCTCCAGCTAAACGAAAGCGCGACCTGCTACGAAGAGCATAAGAACGAAGGCAGAGCAGCAGGCTGCTGTGCGAATCGCCCAGGCTGCAAGAGGAAGCGTGCGTGGCACTCGCTTGTTTGCGGATTCACTTTAGCAGTCGGAAGCAGAAAGTTCAACCTGCGGCTACTTGTGCTGCTACCTATTTCTCTTCCAGTATTCCCTGGAACCAATTCTGCTAGCTTCATGCTTGGCGATGCAGAGATGACAGTGGTAGATGCGGTGGAGAAGGGAAAAACAGAGTGCAGAGGACAGTTTCTGGTGCTTGACGTGAGGCAAGGGGAAGGTTCAGCCCAGCAGAGCCTGTTACCCCTGGAGCCTTTTTCTTTGGCAGCAGCTGCTGCAAGTGGGCAAGGGAGCTGCGAGAGTGAAGAAGGGGACGGTCCATCTAGCTGAGGAAAGAAGAAGCTCCCCGAGGCGCAGTTTGTTGTGCTCAGTTTCAAGGCTGCCTGGAGGAGGGGGGGGCTTGAAGAACGCCTTCTTTCTGGACGCCTCCTTCTGGCTGTGCTCCAGCTGCATGCACTCTGCAGCACGGAAGGTTTAGGAACGTGCTGCTGGCCAGCTTGTGTCCAGGAGTGCAAGGGCTGCGCCTTCCTTTCTGAAGCAGCCAGAGCATTCTCAGCTGCATGTGCTTGTGAAGCAGCTCTTGGCTGGACATTTGAAATTGGCTCCCCTGAGTACATGAGCCCGGTGCCCAGCTGCTTGGTTCTTCGCCTTCTGTGCTCTGGACAGAAGTGAAGCCCAGCCATGGCTTGGAGCTTTGCCGCTCTTCAGCGTGAACACTGCACGCAGCCACAGTGTGCTGTGCAGGGATTTTCCTTCAGCTCGACGGACAAGCATTTTCTTGCTGTTTCACCGAGTGCAAACTGTCCGTGTAGCTCTCGCTCAGCGAAATGCGTTTGGAGAGAAACACTTGCTGGAGTAGCTTTTCGCTGGGCAAGACTTTCAACACAGCACCACAATTCGGGCAAGGAGCAGCAGAAAGGAAGACCATCTTTTGGTCCTGGCACGTTCTTCTGGGCGAGACGCCTATCCGCCTCTTCGCTCCCTGCAAGGCTGTAAGCTTGGCGCTGGTACTTGCAAGGGAGAAGGCAGGTGCAGAGAGCACCGCCGTCTGCCGGCGCTGTGCAGGCTGGAAAGGAAAGAGGGCTACCACTAGGATGTGCTGCAAATACAGGTTTCCACGCGTCGAGGGTAAGCTCCGGCTAAGCTCGTTGACCTCAAACTGTTCTCTGTGCGAGACTTAGCTGAGAAGCTTTCCGTTAAGATTCAGGCTACCACGCAGACCGAATGTGCTGCTACCTAGCGCTGAGAGAGAAAGTGCAGAGGCCAGGCGTGTTTGGGCAGAGGCAGCAGCCTGGAGGCTTTCGCTGCCAGCACCGTGCTCTCTGGGCGAGAAGCAGACGACTGTTCGTCTCCAGCTAAACGAAAGCGCGACCTGCTACGAAGAGCATAAGAACGAAGGCAGAGCAGCAGGCTGCTGTGCGAATCGCCCAGGCTGCAAGAGGAAGCGTGCGTGGCACTCGCTTGTTTGCGGATTCACTTTAGCAGTCGGAAGCAGAAAGTTCAACCTGCGGCTACTTGTGCTGCTACCTATTTCTCTTCCAGTATTCCCTGGAACCAATTCTGCTAGCTTCATGCTTGGCGATGCAGAGATGACAGTGGTAGATGCGGTGGAGAAGGGAAAAACAGAGTGCAGAGGACAGTTTCTGGTGCTTGACGTGAGGCAAGGGGAAGGTTCAGCCCAGCAGAGGCTGTTACCCCTGGAGCCTTTTTCTTTGGCAGCAGCTGCTGCAAGTGGGCAAGGGAGCTGCGAGAGTGAAGAAGGGGACGGTCCATCTAGCTGAGGAAAGAAGAAGCTCCCCGAGGCGCAGTTTGTTGTGCTCAGTTTCAAGGCTGCCTGGAGGAGGGGGGGGCTTGAAGAACGCCTTCTTTCTGGACGCCTCCTTCTGGCTGTGCTCCAGCTGCATGCACTCTGCAGCACGGAAGGTTTAGGAACCTGCTGCTGGCCAGCTTGTGTCCAGGAGTGCAAGGGCTGCGCCTTCCTTTCTGAAGCAGCCAGAGCATTCTCAGCTGCATGTGCTTGTGAAGCAGCTCTTGGCTGGACATTTGAAATTGGCTCCCCTGAGTACATGAGCCCGGTGCCCAGCTGCTTGGTTCTTCGCCTTCTGTGCTCTGGACAGAAGTGAAGCCCAGCCATGGCTTGGAGCTTTGCCGCTCTTCAGCGTGAACACTGCACGCAGCCACAGTGTGCTGTGCAGGGAGTTTCCTTCAGCTCGACGGACAAGCATTTTCTTGCTGTTTCACCGAGTGCAAACTGTCCGTGTAGCTCTCGCTCAGCGAAATGCGTTTGGAGAGAAACACTTGCTGGAGTAGCTTTTCGCTGGGCAAGACTTTCAACACAGCACCACAATTCGGGCAAGGAGCAGGAGAAAGGAAGACCATCTTTTGGTCCTGGCACCTTCTTCTGGGCGAGACGCCTATCCGCCTCTTCGCTCCCTGCAAGGCTGTAAGCTTGGCGCTGGTACTTGCAAGGGAGAAGGCAGGTGCAGAGAGCACCGCCGTCTGCCGGCGCTGTGCAGGCTGGAAAGGAAAGAGGGCTACCACTAGGATGTGCTGCAAATACAGGTTTGCACGCGTCGAGGGTAAGCTCCGGCTAAGCTCGTTGACCTCAAACTGTTCTCTGTGCGAGACTTAGCTGAGAAGCTTTCCGTTAAGATTCAGGCTACCACGCAGACCGAATGTGCTGCTACCTAGCGCTGAGAGAGAAAGTGCAGAGGCCAGGCGTGTTTGGGCAGAGGCAGCAGCCTGGAGGCTTTCGCTGCCAGCACCGTGCTCTCTGGGCGAGAAGCAGACGACTGTTCGTCTCCAGCTAAACGAAAGCGCGACCTGCTACGAAGAGCATAAGAACGAAGGCAGAGCAGCAGGCTGCTGTGCGAATCGCCCAGGCTGCAAGAGGAAGCGTGCGTGGCACTCGCTTGTTTGCGGATTCACTTTAGCAGTCGGAAGCAGAAAGTTCAACCTGCGGCTACTTGTGCTGCTACCTATTTCTCTTCCAGTATTCCCTGGAACCAATTCTGCTAGCTTCATGCTTGGCGATGCAAAGATGACAGTGGTAGATGCGGTGGAGAAGGGAAAAACAGAGTGCAGAGGACAGTTTCTGGTGCTTGACGTGAGGCAAGGGGAAGGTTCAGCCCAGCAGAGGCTGTTACCCCTGGAGCCTTTTTCTCTGGCAGCAGCTGCTGCAAGTGGGCAAGGGAGCTGCGAGAGTGAAGAAGGGGACGGTCCATCTAGCTGAGGAAAGAAGAAGCTCCCCGAGGCGCAGTTTGTTGTGCTCAGTTTCAAGGCTGCCTGGAGGAGGGGGGGACTTGAAGAACGCCTTCTTTCTGGACGCCTCCTTCTGGCTGTGCTCCAGCTGCATGCACTCTGCAGCACGGAAGGTTTAGGAACGTGCTGCTGGCCAGCTTGTGTCCAGGAGTGCAAGGGCTGCGCCTTCCTTTCTGAAGCAGCCAGAGCATTCTCAGCTGCATGTGCTTGTGAAGCAGCTCTTGGCTGGACATTTGAAATTGGCTCCCCTGAGTACATGAGCCCGGTGCCCAGCTGCTTGGTTCTTCGCCTTCTGTGCTCTGGACAGAAGTGAAGCCCAGCCATGGCTTGGAGCTTTGCCGCTCTTCAGCGTGAACACTGCACGCAGCCACAGTGTGCTGTGCAGGGATTTTCCTTCAGCTCGACGGACAAGCATTTTCTTGCTGTTTCACCGAGTGCAAACTGTCCGTGTAGCTCTCGCTCAGCGAAATGCGTTTGGAGAGAAACACTTGCTGGAGTAGCTTTTCGCTGGGCAAGACTTTCAACACAGCACCACAATTCGGGCAAGGAGCAGGAGAAAGGAAGACCATCTTTTGGTCCTGGCACCTTCTTCTGGGCGAGACGCCTATCCGCCTCTTCGCTCCCTGCAAGGCTGTAAGCTTGGCGCTGGTACTTGCAAGGGAGAAGGCAGGTGCAGAGAGCACCGCCGTCTGCCGGCGCGCTGTGCAGGCTGGAAAGGAAAGAGGGCTACCACTAGGATGTGCTGCAAATACAGGTTTCCACGCGTCGAGGGTAAGCTCCGGCTAAGCTCGTTGACCTCAAACTGTTCTCTGTGCGAGACTTAGCTGAGAAGCTTTCCGTTAAGATTCAGGCTACCACGCAGACCGAATGTGCTGCTACCTAGCGCTGAGAGAGAAAGTGCAGAGGCCAGGCGTGTTTGGGCAGAGGCAGCAGCCTGGAGGCTTTCGCTGCCAGCACCGTGCTCTCTGGGCGAGAAGCAGACGACTGTTCGTCTCCAGCTAAACGAAAGCGCGACCTGCTACGAAGAGCATAAGAACGAAGGCAGAGCAGCAGGCTGCTGTGCGAATCGCCCAGGCTGCAAGAGGAAGCGTGCGTGGCACTCGCTTGTTTGCGGATTCACTTTAGCAGTCGGAAGCAGAAAGTTCAACCTGCGGCTACTTGTGCTGCTACCTATTTCTCTTCCAGTATTCCCTGGAACCAATTCTGCTAGCTTCATGCTTGGCGATGCAGAGATGACAGTGGTAGATGCGGTGGAGAAGGGAAAAACAGAGTGCAGAGGACAGTTTCTGGTGCTTGACGTGAGGCAAGGGGAAGGTTCAGCCCAGCAGAGCCTGTTACCCCTGGAGCCTTTTTCTTTGGCAGCAGCTGCTGCAAGTGGGCAAGGGAGCTGCGAGAGTGAAGAAGGGGACGGTCCATCTAGCTGAGGAAAGAAGAAGCTCCCCGAGGCGCAGTTTGTTGTGCTCAGTTTCAAGGCTGCCTGGAGGAGGGGGGGGCTTGAAGAACGCCTTCTTTCTGGACGCCTCCTTCTGGCTGTGCTCCAGCTGCATGCACTCTGCAGCACGGAAGGTTTAGGAACGTGCTGCTGGCCAGCTTGTGTCCAGGAGTGCAAGGGCTGCGCCTTCCTTTCTGAAGCAGCCAGAGCATTCTCAGCTGCATGTGCTTGTGAAGCAGCTCTTGGCTGGACATTTGAAATTGGCTCCCCTGAGTACATGAGCCCGGTGCCCAGCTGCTTGGTTCTTCGCCTTCTGTGCTCTGGACAGAAGTGAAGCCCAGCCATGGCTTGGAGCTTTGCCGCTCTTCAGCGTGAACACTGCACGCAGCCACAGTGTGCTGTGCAGGGATTTTCCTTCAGCTCGACGGACAAGCATTTTCTTGCTGTTTCACCGAGTGCAAACTGTCCGTGTAGCTCTCGCTCAGCGAAATGCGTTTGGAGAGAAACACTTGCTGGAGTAGCTTTTCGCTGGGCAAGACTTTCAACACAGCACCACAATTCGGGCAAGGAGCAGCAGAAAGGAAGACCATCTTTTGGTCCTGGCACCTTCTTCTGGGCGACACGCCTATCCGCCTCTTCGCTCCCTGCAAGGCTGTAAGCTTGGCGCTGGTACTTGCAAGGGAGAAGGCAGGTGCAGAGAGCACCGCCGTCTGCCGGCGCTGTGCAGGCTGGAAAGGAAAGAGGGCTACCACTAGGATGTGCTGCAAATACAGGTTTCCACGCGTCGAGGGTAAGCTCCGGCTAAGCTCGTTGACCTCAAACTGTTCTCTGTGCGAGACTTAGCTGAGAAGCTTTCCGTTAAGATTCAGGCTACCACGCAGACCGAATGTGCTGCTACCTAGCGCTGAGAGAGAAAGTGCAGAGGCCAGGCGTGTTTGGGCAGAGGCAGCAGCCTGGAGGCTTTCGCTGCCAGCACCGTGCTCTCTGGGCGAGAAGCAGACGACTGTTCGTCTCCAGCTAAACGAAAGCGCGACCTGCTACGAAGAGCATAAGAACGAAGGCAGAGCAGCAGGCTGCTGTGCGAATCGCCCAGGCTGCAAGAGGAAGCGTGCGTGGCACTCGCTTGTTTGCGGATTCACTTTAGCAGTCGGAAGCAGAAAGTTCAACCTGCGGCTACTTGTGCTGCTACCTATTTCTCTTCCAGTATTCCCTGGAACCAATTCTGCTAGCTTCATGCTTGGCGATGCAGAGATGACAGTGGTAGATGCGGTGGAGAAGGGAAAAACAGAGTGCAGAGGACAGTTTCTGGTGCTTGACGTGAGGCAAGGGGAAGGTTCAGCCCAGCAGAGGCTGTTACCCCTGGAGCCTTTTTCTTTGGCAGCAGCTGCTGCAAGTGGGCAAGGGAGCTGCGAGAGTGAAGAAGGGGACGGTCCATCTAGCTGAGGAAAGAAGAAGCTCCCCGAGGCGCAGTTTGTTGTGCTCAGTTTCAAGGCTGCCTGGAGGAGGGGGGGGCTTGAAGAACGCCTTCTTTCTGGACGCCTCCTTCTGGCTGTGCTCCAGCTGCATGCACTCTGCAGCACGGAAGGTTTAGGAACCTGCTGCTGGCCAGCTTGTGTCCAGGAGTGCAAGGGCTGCGCCTTCCTTTCTGAAGCAGCCAGAGCATTCTCAGCTGCATGTGCTTGTGAAGCAGCTCTTGGCTGGACATTTGAAATTGGCTCCCCTGAGTACATGAGCCCGGTGCCCAGCTGCTTGGTTCTTCGCCTTCTGTGCTCTGGACAGAAGTGAAGCCCAGCCATGGCTTGGAGCTTTGCCGCTCTTCAGCGTGAACACTGCACGCAGCCACAGTGTGCTGTGCAGGGAGTTTCCTTCAGCTCGACGGACAAGCATTTTCTTGCTGTTTCACCGAGTGCAAACTGTCCGTGTAGCTCTCGCTCAGCGAAATGCGTTTGGAGAGAAACACTTGCTGGAGTAGCTTTTCGCTGGGCAAGACTTTCAACACAGCACCACAATTCGGGCAAGGAGCAGGAGAAAGGAAGACCATCTTTTGGTCCTGGCACCTTCTTCTGGGCGAGACGCCTATCCGCCTCTTCGCTCCCTGCAAGGCTGTAAGCTTGGCGCTGGTACTTGCAAGGGAGAAGGCAGGTGCAGAGAGCACCGCCGTCTGCCGGCGCTGTGCAGGCTGGAAAGGAAAGAGGGCTACCACTAGGATGTGCTGCAAATACAGGTTTGCACGCGTCGAGGGTAAGCTCCGGCTAAGCTCGTTGACCTCAAACTGTTCTCTGTGCGAGACTTAGCTGAGAAGCTTTCCGTTAAGATTCAGGCTACCACGCAGACCGAATGTGCTGCTACCTAGCGCTGAGAGAGAAAGTGCAGAGGCCAGGCGTGTTTGGGCAGAGGCAGCAGCCTGGAGGCTTTCGCTGCCAGCACCGTGCTCTCTGGGCGAGAAGCAGACGACTGTTCGTCTCCAGCTAAACGAAAGCGCGACCTGCTACGAAGAGCATAAGAACGAAGGCAGAGCAGCAGGCTGCTGTGCGAATCGCCCAGGCTGCAAGAGGAAGCGTGCGTGGCACTCGCTTGTTTGCGGATTCACTTTAGCAGTCGGAAGCAGAAAGTTCAACCTGCGGCTACTTGTGCTGCTACCTATTTCTCTTCCAGTATTCCCTGGAACCAATTCTGCTAGCTTCATGCTTGGCGATGCAAAGATGACAGTGGTAGATGCGGTGGAGAAGGGAAAAACAGAGTGCAGAGGACAGTTTCTGGTGCTTGACGTGAGGCAAGGGGAAGGTTCAGCCCAGCAGAGGCTGTTACCCCTGGAGCCTTTTTCTCTGGCAGCAGCTGCTGCAAGTGGGCAAGGGAGCTGCGAGAGTGAAGAAGGGGACGGTCCATCTAGCTGAGGAAAGAAGAAGCTCCCCGAGGCGCAGTTTGTTGTGCTCAGTTTCAAGGCTGCCTGGAGGAGGGGGGGACTTGAAGAACGCCTTCTTTCTGGACGCCTCCTTCTGGCTGTGCTCCAGCTGCATGCACTCTGCAGCACGGAAGGTTTAGGAACGTGCTGCTGGCCAGCTTGTGTCCAGGAGTGCAAGGGCTGCGCCTTCCTTTCTGAAGCAGCCAGAGCATTCTCAGCTGCATGTGCTTGTGAAGCAGCTCTTGGCTGGACATTTGAAATTGGCTCCCCTGAGTACATGAGCCCGGTGCCCAGCTGCTTGGTTCTTCGCCTTCTGTGCTCTGGACAGAAGTGAAGCCCAGCCATGGCTTGGAGCTTTGCCGCTCTTCAGCGTGAACACTGCACGCAGCCACAGTGTGCTGTGCAGGGATTTTCCTTCAGCTCGACGGACAAGCATTTTCTTGCTGTTTCACCGAGTGCAAACTGTCCGTGTAGCTCTCGCTCAGCGAAATGCGTTTGGAGAGAAACACTTGCTGGAGTAGCTTTTCGCTGGGCAAGACTTTCAACACAGCACCACAATTCGGGCAAGGAGCAGGAGAAAGGAAGACCATCTTTTGGTCCTGGCACCTTCTTCTGGGCGAGACGCCTATCCGCCTCTTCGCTCCCTGCAAGGCTGTAAGCTTGGCGCTGGTACTTGCAAGGGAGAAGGCAGGTGCAGAGAGCACCGCCGTCTGCCGGCGCGCTGTGCAGGCTGGAAAGGAAAGAGGGCTACCACTAGGATGTGCTGCAAATACAGGTTTCCACGCGTCGAGGGTAAGCTCCGGCTAAGCTCGTTGACCTCAAACTGTTCTCTGTGCGAGACTTAGCTGAGAAGCTTTCCGTTAAGATTCAGGCTACCACGCAGACCGAATGTGCTGCTACCTAGCGCTGAGAGAGAAAGTGCAGAGGCCAGGCGTGTTTGGGCAGAGGCAGCAGCCTGGAGGCTTTCGCTGCCAGCACCGTGCTCTCTGGGCGAGAAGCAGACGACTGTTCGTCTCCAGCTAAACGAAAGCGCGACCTGCTACGAAGAGCATAAGAACGAAGGCAGAGCAGCAGGCTGCTGTGCGAATCGCCCAGGCTGCAAGAGGAAGCGTGCGTGGCACTCGCTTGTTTGCGGATTCACTTTAGCAGTCGGAAGCAGAAAGTTCAACCTGCGGCTACTTGTGCTGCTACCTATTTCTCTTCCAGTATTCCCTGGAACCAATTCTGCTAGCTTCATGCTTGGCGATGCAGAGATGACAGTGGTAGATGCGGTGGAGAAGGGAAAAACAGAGTGCAGAGGACAGTTTCTGGTGCTTGACGTGAGGCAAGGGGAAGGTTCAGCCCAGCAGAGGCTGTTACCCCTGGAGCCTTTTTCTTTGGCAGCAGCTGCTGCAAGTGGGCAAGGGAGCTGCGAGAGTGAAGAAGGGGACGGTCCATCTAGCTGAGGAAAGAAGAAGCTCCCCGAGGCGCAGTTTGTTGTGCTCAGTTTCAAGGCTGCCTGGAGGAGGGGGGGACTTGAAGAACGCCTTCTTTCTGGACGCCTCCTTCTGGCTGTGCTCCAGCTGCATGCACTCTGCAGCACGGAAGGTTTAGGAACGTGCTGCTGGCCAGCTTGTGTCCAGGAGTGCAAGGGCTGCGCCTTCCTTTCTGAAGCAGCCAGAGCATTCTCAGCTGCATGTGCTTGTGAAGCAGCTCTTGGCTGGACATTTGAAATTGGCTCCCCTGAGTACATGAGCCCGGTGCCCAGCTGCTTGGTTCTTCGCCTTCTGTGCTCTGGACAGAAGTGAAGCCCAGCCATGGCTTGGAGCTTTGCCGCTCTTCAGCGTGAACACTGCACGCAGCCACAGTGTGCTGTGCAGGGATTTTCCTTCAGCTCGACGGACAAGCATTTTCTTGCTGTTTCACCGAGTGCAAACTGTCCGTGTAGCTCTCGCTCAGCGAAATGCGTTTGGAGAGAAACACTTGCTGGAGTAGCTTTTCGCTGGGCAAGACTTTCAACACAGCACCACAATTCGGGCAAGGAGCAGGAGAAAGGAAGACCATCTTTTGGTCCTGGCACCTTCTTCTGGGCGAGACGCCTATCCGCCTCTTCGCTCCCTGCAAGGCTGTAAGCTTGGCGCTGGTACTTGCAAGGGAGAAGGCAGGTGCAGAGAGCACCGCCGTCTGCCGGCGCTGTGCAGGCTGGAAAGGAAAGAGGGCTACCACTAGGATGTGCTGCAAATACAGGTTTGCACGCGTCGAGGGTAAGCTCCGGCTAAGCTCGTTGACCTCAAACTGTTCTCTGTGCGAGACTTAGCTGAGAAGCTTTCCGTTAAGATTCAGGCTACCACGCAGACCGAATGTGCTGCTACCTAGCGCTGAGAGAGAAAGTGCAGAGGCCAGGCGTGTTTGGGCAGAGGCAGCAGCCTGGAGGCTTTCGCTGCCAGCACCGTGCTCTCTGGGCGAGAAGCAGACGACTGTTCGTCTCCAGCTAAACGAAAGCGCGACCTGCTACGAAGAGCATAAGAACGAAGGCAGAGCAGCAGGCTGCTGTGCGAATCGCCCAGGCTGCAAGAGGAAGCGTGCGTGGCACTCGCTTGTTTGCGGATTCACTTTAGCAGTCGGAAGCAGAAAGTTCAACCTGCGGCTACTTGTGCTGCTACCTATTTCTCTTCCAGTATTCCCTGGAACCAATTCTGCTAGCTTCATGCTTGGCGATGCAGAGATGACAGTGGTAGATGCGGTGGAGAAGGGAAAAACAGAGTGCAGAGGACAGTTTCTGGTGCTTGACGTGAGGCAAGGGGAAGGTTCAGCCCAGCAGAGGCTGTTACCCCTGGAGCCTTTTTCTTTGGCAGCAGCTGCTGCAAGTGGGCAAGGGAGCTGCGAGAGTGAAGAAGGGGACGGTCCATCTAGCTGAGGAAAGAAGAAGCTCCCCGAGGCGCAGTTTGTTGTGCTCAGTTTCAAGGCTGCCTGGAGGAGGGGGGGGCTTGAAGAACGCCTTCTTTCTGGACGCCTCCTTCTGGCTGTGCTCCAGCTGCATGCACTCTGCAGCACGGAACGTTTAGGAACCTGCTGCTGGCCAGCTTGTGTCCAGGAGTGCAAGGGCTGCGCCTTCCTTTCTGAAGCAGCCAGAGCATTCTCAGCTGCATGTGCTTGTGAAGCAGCTCTTGGCTGGACATTTGAAATTGGCTCCCCTGAGTACATGAGCCCGGTGCCCAGCTGCTTGGTTCTTCGCCTTCTGTGCTCTGGACAGAAGTGAAGCCCAGCCATGGCTTGGAGCTTTGCCGCTCTTCAGCGTGAACACTGCACGCAGCCACAGTGTGCTGTGCAGGGATTTTCCTTCAGCTCGACGGACAAGCATTTTCTTGCTGTTTCACCGAGTGCAAACTGTCCGTGTAGCTCTCGCTCAGCGAAATGCGTTTGGAGAGAAACACTTGCTGGAGTAGCTTTTCGCTGGGCAAGACTTTCAACACAGCACCACAATTCGGGCAAGGAGCAGGAGAAAGGAAGACCATCTTTTGGTCCTGGCACCTTCTTCTGGGCGACACGCCTATCCGCCTCTTCGCTCCCTGCAAGGCTGTAAGCTTGGCGCTGGTACTTGCAAGGGAGAAGGCAGGTGCAGAGAGCACCGCCGTCTGCCGGCGCTGTGCAGGCTGGAAAGGAAAGAGGGCTACCACTAGGATGTGCTGCAAATACAGGTTTCCACGCGTCGAGGGTAAGCTCCGGCTAAGCTCGTTGACCTCAAACTGTTCTCTGTGCGAGACTTAGCTGAGAAGCTTTCCGTTAAGATTCAGGCTACCACGCAGACCGAATGTGCTGCTACCTAGCGCTGAGAGAGAAAGTGCAGAGGCCAGGCGTGTTTGGGCAGAGGCAGCAGCCTGGAGGCTTTCGCTGCCAGCACCGTGCTCTCTGGGCGAGAAGCAGACGACTGTTCGTCTCCAGCTAAACGAAAGCGCGACCTGCTACGAAGAGCATAAGAACGAAGGCAGAGCAGCAGGCTGCTGTGCGAATCGCCCAGGCTGCAAGAGGAAGCGTGCGTGGCACTCGCTTGTTTGCGGATTCACTTTAGCAGTCGGAAGCAGAAAGTTCAACCTGCGGCTACTTGTGCTGCTACCTATTTCTCTTCCAGTATTCCCTGGAACCAATTCTGCTAGCTTCATGCTTGGCGATGCAGAGATGACAGTGGTAGATGCGGTGGAGAAGGGAAAAACAGAGTGCAGAGGACAGTTTCTGGTGCTTGACGTGAGGCAAGGGGAAGGTTCAGCCCAGCAGAGGCTGTTACCCCTGGAGCCTTTTTCTCTGGCAGCAGCTGCTGCAAGTGGGCAAGGGAGCTGCGAGAGTGAAGAAGGGGACGGTCCATCTAGCTGAGGAAAGAAGAAGCTCCCCGAGGCGCAGTTTGTTGTGCTCAGTTTCAAGGCTGCCTGGAGGAGGGGGGGACTTGAAGAACGCCTTCTTTCTGGACGCCTCCTTCTGGCTGTGCTCCAGCTGCATGCACTCTGCAGCACGGAACGTTTAGGAACCTGCTGCTGGCCAGCTTGTGTCCAGGAGTGCAAGGGCTGCGCCTTCCTTTCTGAAGCAGCCAGAGCATTCTCAGCTGCATGTGCTTGTGAAGCAGCTCTTGGCTGGACATTTGAAATTGGCTCCCCTGAGGACATGAGCCCGGTGCCCAGCTGCTTGGTTCTTCGCCTTCTGTGCTCTGGACAGAAGTGAAGCCCAGCCATGGCTTGGAGCTTTGCCGCTCTTCAGCGTGAACACTGCACGCAGCCACAGTGTGCTGTGCAGGGATTTTCCTTCAGCTCGACGGACAAGCATTTTCTTGCTGTTTCACCGAGTGCAAACTGTCCGTGTAGCTCTCGCTCAGCGAAATGCGTTTGGAGAGAAACACTTGCTGGAGTAGCTTTTCGCTGGGCAAGACTTTCAACACAGCACCACAATTCGGGCAAGGAGCAGGAGAAAGGAAGACCATCTTTTGGTCCTGGCACCTTCTTCTGGGCGAGACGCCTATCCGCCTCTTCGCTCCCTGCAAGGCTGTAAGCTTGGCGCTGGTACTTGCAAGGGAGAAGGCAGGTGCAGAGAGCACCGCCGTCTGCCGGCGCTGTGCAGGCTGGAAAGGAAAGAGGGCTACCACTAGGATGTGCTGCAAATACAGGTTTGCACGCGTCGAGGGTAAGCTCCGGCTAAGCTCGTTGACCTCAAACTGTTCTCTGTGCGAGACTTAGCTGAGAAGCTTTCCGTTAAGATTCAGGCTACCACGCAGACCGAATGTGCTGCTACCTAGCGCTGAGAGAGAAAGTGCAGAGGCCAGGCGTGTTTGGGCAGAGGCAGCAGCCTGGAGGCTTTCGCTGCCAGCACCGTGCTCTCTGGGCGAGAAGCAGACGACTGTTCGTCTCCAGCTAAACGAAAGCGCGACCTGCTACGAAGAGCATAAGAACGAAGGCAGAGCAGCAGGCTGCTGTACGAATCGCCCAGGCTGCAAGAGGAAGCGTGCGTGGCACTCGCTTGTTTGCGGATTCACTTTAGCAGTCGGAAGCAGAAAGTTCAACCTGCGGCTACTTGTGCTGCTACCTATTTCTCTTCCAGTATTCCCTGGAACCAATTCTGCTAGCTTCATGCTTGGCGATGCAGAGATGACAGTGGTAGATGCGGTGGAGAAGGGAAAAACAGAGTGCAGAGGACAGTTTCTGGTGCTTGACGTGAGGCAAGGGGAAGGTTCAGCCCAGCAGAGGCTGTTACCCCTGGAGCCTTTTTCTCTGGCAGCAGCTGCTGCAAGTGGGCAAGGGAGCTGCGAGAGTGAAGAAGGGGACGGTCCATCTAGCTGAGGAAAGAAGAAGCTCCCCGAGGCGCAGTTTGTTGTGCTCAGTTTCAAGGCTGCCTGGAGGAGGGGGGGACTTGAAGAACGCCTTCTTTCTGGACGCCTCCTTCTGGCTGTGCTCCAGCTGCATGCACTCTGCAGCACGGAAGGTTTAGGAACCTGCTGCTGGCCAGCTTGTGTCCAGGAGTGCAAGGGCTGCGCCTTCCTTTCTGAAGCAGCCAGAGCATTCTCAGCTGCATGTGCTTGTGAAGCAGCTCTTGGCTGGACATTTGAAATTGGCTCCCCTGAGGACATGAGCCCGGTGCCCAGCTGCTTGGTTCTTCGCCTTCTGTGCTCTGGACAGAAGTGAAGCCCAGCCATGGCTTGGAGCTTTGCCGCTCTTCAGCGTGAACACTGCACGCAGCCACAGTGTGCTGTGCAGGGATTTTCCTTCAGCTCGACGGACAAGCATTTTCTTGCTGTTTCACCGAGTGCAAACTGTCCGTGTAGCTCTCGCTCAGCGAAATGCGTTTGGAGAGAAACACTTGCTGGAGTAGCTTTTCGCTGGGCAAGACTTTCAACACAGCACCACAATTCGGGCAAGGAGCAGGAGAAAGGAAGACCATCTTTTGGTCCTGGCACCTTCTTCTGGGCGAGACGCCTATCCGCCTCTTCGCTCCCTGCAAGGCTGTAAGCTTGGCGCTGGTACTTGCAAGGGAGAAGGCAGGTGCAGAGAGCACCGCCGTCTGCCGGCGCTGTGCAGGCTGGAAAGGAAAGAGGGCTACCACTAGGATGTGCTGCAAATACAGGTTTCCACGCGTCGAGGGTAAGCTCCGGCTAAGCTCGTTGACCTCAAACTGTTCTCTGTGCGAGACTTAGCTGAGAAGCTTTCCGTTAAGATTCAGGCTACCACGCAGACCGAATGTGCTGCTACCTAGCGCTGAGAGAGAAAGTGCAGAGGCCAGGCGTGTTTGGGCAGAGGCAGCAGCCTGGAGGCTTTCGCTGCCAGCACCGTGCTCTCTGGGCGAGAAGCAGACGACTGTTCGTCTCCAGCTAAACGAAAGCGCGACCTGCTACGAAGAGCATAAGAACGAAGGCAGAGCAGCAGGCTGCTGTGCGAATCGCCCAGGCTGCAAGAGGAAGCGTGCGTGGCACTCGCTTGTTTGCGGATTCACTTTAGCAGTCGGAAGCAGAAAGTTCAACCTGCGGCTACTTGTGCTGCTACCTATTTCTCTTCCAGTATTCCCTGGAACCAATTCTGCTAGCTTCATGCTTGGCGATGCAGAGATGACAGTGGTAGATGCGGTGGAGAAGGGAAAAACAGAGTGCAGAGGACAGTTTCTGGTGCTTGACGTGAGGCAAGGGGAAGGTTCAGCCCAGCAGAGGCTGTTACCCCTGGAGCCTTTTTCTCTGGCAGCAGCTGCTGCAAGTGGGCAAGGGAGCTGCGAGAGTGAAGAAGGGGACGGTCCATCTAGCTGAGGAAAGAAGAAGCTCCCCGAGGCGCAGTTTGTTGTGCTCAGTTTCAAGGCTGCCTGGAGGAGGGGGGGACTTGAAGAACGCCTTCTTTCTGGACGCCTCCTTCTGGCTGTGCTCCAGCTGCATGCACTCTGCAGCACGGAACGTTTAGGAACCTGCTGCTGGCCAGCTTGTGTCCAGGAGTGCAAGGGCTGCGCCTTCCTTTCTGAAGCAGCCAGAGCATTCTCAGCTGCATGTGCTTGTGAAGCAGCTCTTGGCTGGACATTTGAAATTGGCTCCCCTGAGGACATGAGCCCGGTGCCCAGCTGCTTGGTTCTTCGCCTTCTGTGCTCTGGACAGAAGTGAAGCCCAGCCATGGCTTGGAGCTTTGCCGCTCTTCAGCGTGAACACTGCACGCAGCCACAGTGTGCTGTGCAGGGATTTTCCTTCAGCTCGACGGACAAGCATTTTCTTGCTGTTTCACCGAGTGCAAACTGTCCGTGTAGCTCTCGCTCAGCGAAATGCGTTTGGAGAGAAACACTTGCTGGAGTAGCTTTTCGCTGGGCAAGACTTTCAACACAGCACCACAATTCGGGCAAGGAGCAGGAGAAAGGAAGACCATCTTTTGGTCCTGGCACCTTCTTCTGGGCGAGACGCCTATCCGCCTCTTCGCTCCCTGCAAGGCTGTAAGCTTGGCGCTGGTACTTGCAAGGGAGAAGGCAGGTGCAGAGAGCACCGCCGTCTGCCGGCGCTGTGCAGGCTGGAAAGGAAAGAGGGCTACCACTAGGATGTGCTGCAAATACAGGTTTGCACGCGTCGAGGGTAAGCTCCGGCTAAGCTCGTTGACCTCAAACTGTTCTCTGTGCGAGACTTAGCTGAGAAGCTTTCCGTTAAGATTCAGGCTACCACGCAGACCGAATGTGCTGCTACCTAGCGCTGAGAGAGAAAGTGCAGAGGCCAGGCGTGTTTGGGCAGAGGCAGCAGCCTGGAGGCTTTCGCTGCCAGCACCGTGCTCTCTGGGCGAGAAGCAGACGACTGTTCGTCTCCAGCTAAACGAAAGCGCGACCTGCTACGAAGAGCATAAGAACGAAGGCAGAGCAGCAGGCTGCTGTGCGAATCGCCCAGGCTGCAAGAGGAAGCGTGCGTGGCACTCGCTTGTTTGCGGATTCACTTTAGCAGTCGGAAGCAGAAAGTTCAACCTGCGGCTACTTGTGCTGCTACCTATTTCTCTTCCAGTATTCCCTGGAACCAATTCTGCTAGCTTCATGCTTGGCGATGCAGAGATGACAGTGGTAGATGCGGTGGAGAAGGGAAAAACAGAGTGCAGAGGACAGTTTCTGGTGCTTGACGTGAGGCAAGGGGAAGGTTCAGCCCAGCAGAGGCTGTTACCCCTGGAGCCTTTTTCTTTGGCAGCAGCTGCTGCAAGTGGGCAAGGGAGCTGCGAGAGTGAAGAAGGGGACGGTCCATCTAGCTGAGGAAAGAAGAAGCTCCCCGAGGCGCAGTTTGTTGTGCTCAGTTTCAAGGCTGCCTGGAGGAGGGGGGGGCTTGAAGAACGCCTTCTTTCTGGACGCCTCCTTCTGGCTGTGCTCCAGCTGCATGCACTCTGCAGCACGGAAGGTTTAGGAACGTGCTGCTGGCCAGCTTGTGTCCAGGAGTGCAAGGGCTGCGCCTTCCTTTCTGAAGCAGCCAGAGCATTCTCAGCTGCATGTGCTTGTGAAGCAGCTCTTGGCTGGACATTTGAAATTGGCTCCCCTGAGTACATGAGCCCGGTGCCCAGCTGCTTGGTTCTTCGCCTTCTGTGCTCTGGACAGAAGTGAAGCCCAGCCATGGCTTGGAGCTTTGCCGCTCTTCAGCGTGAACACTGCACGCAGCCACAGTGTGCTGTGCAGGGATTTTCCTTCAGCTCGACGGACAAGCATTTTCTTGCTGTTTCACCGAGTGCAAACTGTCCGTGTAGCTCTCGCTCAGCGAAATGCGTTTGGAGAGAAACACTTGCTGGAGTAGCTTTTCGCTGGGCAAGACTTTCAACACAGCACCACAATTCGGGCAAGGAGCAGCAGAAAGGAAGACCATCTTTTGGTCCTGGCACCTTCTTCTGGGCGAGACGCCTATCCGCCTCTTCGCTCCCTGCAAGGCTGTAAGCTTGGCGCTGGTACTTGCAAGGGAGAAGGCAGGTGCAGAGAGCACCGCCGTCTGCCGGCGCTGTGCAGGCTGGAAAGGAAAGAGGGCTACCACTAGGATGTGCTGCAAATACAGGTTTGCACGCGTCGAGGGTAAGCTCCGGCTAAGCTCGTTGACCTCAAACTGTTCTCTGTGCGAGACTTAGCTGAGAAGCTTTCCGTTAAGATTCAGGCTACCACGCAGACCGAATGTGCTGCTACCTAGCGCTGAGAGAGAAAGTGCAGAGGCCAGGCGTGTTTGGGCAGAGGCAGCAGCCTGGAGGCTTTCGCTGCCAGCACCGTGCTCTCTGGGCGAGAAGCAGACGACTGTTCGTCTCCAGCTAAACGAAAGCGCGACCTGCTACGAAGAGCATAAGAACGAAGGCAGAGCAGCAGGCTGCTGTGCGAATCGCCCAGGCTGCAAGAGGAAGCGTGCGTGGCACTCGCTTGTTTGCGGATTCACTTTAGCAGTCGGAAGCAGAAAGTTCAACCTGCGGCTACTTGTGCTGCTACCTATTTCTCTTCCAGTATTCCCTGGAACCAATTCTGCTAGCTTCATGCTTGGAGATGCAGAGATGACAGTGGTAGATGCGGTGGAGAAGGGAAAAACAGAGTGCAGAGGACAGTTTCTGGTGCTTGACGTGAGGCAAGGGGAAGGTTCAGCCCAGCAGAGGCTGTTACCCCTGGAGCCTTTTTCTCTGGCAGCAGCTGCTGCAAGTGGGCAAGGGAGCTGCGAGAGTGAAGAAGGGGACGGTCCATCTAGCTGAGGAAAGAAGAAGCTCCCCGAGGCGCAGTTTGTTGTGCTCAGTTTCAAGGCTGCCTGGAGGAGGGGGGGACTTGAAGAACGCCTTCTTTCTGGACGCCTCCTTCTGGCTGTGCTCCAGCTGCATGCACTCTGCAGCACGGAAGGTTTAGGAACCTGCTGCTGGCCAGCTTGTGTCCAGGAGTGCAAGGGCTGCGCCTTCCTTTCTGAAGCAGCCAGAGCATTCTCAGCTGCATGTGCTTGTGAAGCAGCTCTTGGCTGGACATTTGAAATTGGCTCCCCTGAGTACATGAGCCCGGTGCCCAGCTGCTTGGTTCTTCGCCTTCTGTGCTCTGGACAGAAGTGAAGCCCAGCCATGGCTTGGAGCTTTGCCGCTCTTCAGCGTGAACACTGCACGCAGCCACAGTGTGCTGTGCAGGGATTTTCCTTCAGCTCGACGGACAAGCATTTTCTTGCTGTTTCACCGAGTGCAAACTGTCCGTGTAGCTCTCGCTCAGCGAAATGCGTTTGGAGAGAAACACTTGCTGGAGTAGCTTTTCGCTGGGCAAGGCTTTCAACACAGCACCACAATTCGGGCAAGGAGCAGGAGAAAGGAAGACCATCTTTTGGTCCTGGCACCTTCTTCTGGGCGACACGCCTATCCGCCTCTTCGCTCCCTGCAAGGCTGTAAGCTTGGCGCTGGTACTTGCAAGGGAGAAGGCAGGTGCAGAGAGCACCGCCGTCTGCCGGCGCTGTGCAGGCTGGAAAGGAAAGAGGGCTACCACTAGGATGTGCTGCAAATACAGGTTTCCACGCGTCGAGGGTAAGCTCCGGCTAAGCTCGTTGACCTCAAACTGTTCTCTGTGCGAGACTTAGCTGAGAAGCTTTCCGTTAAGATTCAGGCTACCACGCAGACCGAATGTGCTGCTACCTAGCGCTGAGAGAGAAAGTGCAGAGGCCAGGCGTGTTTGGGCAGAGGCAGCAGCCTGGAGGCTTTCGCTGCCAGCACCGTGCTCTCTGGGCGAGAAGCAGACGACTGTTCGTCTCCAGCTAAACGAAAGCGCGACCTGCTACGAAGAGCATAAGAACGAAGGCAGAGCAGCAGGCTGCTGTGCGAATCGCCCAGGCTGCAAGAGGAAGCGTGCGTGGCACTCGCTTGTTTGCGGATTCACTTTAGCAGTCGGAAGCAGAAAGTTCAACCTGCGGCTACTTGTGCTGCTACCTATTTCTCTTCCAGTATTCCCTGGAACCAATTCTGCTAGCTTCATGCTTGGCGATGCAGAGATGACAGTGGTAGATGCGGTGGAGAAGGGAAAAACAGAGTGCAGAGGACAGTTTCTGGTGCTTGACGTGAGGCAAGGGGAAGGTTCAGCCCAGCAGAGGCTGTTCCCCCTGGAGCCTTTTTCTTTGGCAGCAGCTGCTGCAAGTGGGCAAGGGAGCTGCGAGAGTGAAGAAGGGGACGGTCCATCTAGCTGAGGAAAGAAGAAGCTCCCCGAGGCGCAGTTTGTTGTGCTCAGTTTCAAGGCTGCCTGGAGGAGGGGGGGACTTGAAGAACGCCTTCTTTCTGGACGCCTCCTTCTGGCTGTGCTGCAGCTGCATGCACTCTGCAGCACGGAAGGTTTAGGAACCTGCTGCTGGCCAGCTTGTGTCCAGGAGTGCAAGGGCTGCGCCTTCCTTTCTGAAGCAGCCAGAGCATTCTCAGCTGCATGTGCTTGTGAAGCAGCTCTTGGCTGGACATTTGAAATTGGCTCCCCTGAGGACATGAGCCCGGTGCCCAGCTGCTTGGTTCTTCGCCTTCTGTGCTCTGGACAGAAGTGAAGCCCAGCCATGGCTTGGAGCTTTGCCGCTCTTCAGCGTGAACACTGCACGCAGCCACAGTGTGCTGTGCAGGGATTTTCCTTCAGCTCGACGGACAAGCATTTTCTTGCTGTTTCACCGAGTGCAAACTGTCCGTGTAGCTCTCGCTCAGCGAAATGCGTTTGGAGAGAAACACTTGCTGGAGTAGCTTTTCGCTGGGCAAGACTTTCAACACAGCACCACAATTCGGGCAAGGAGCAGCAGAAAGGAAGACCATCTTTTGGTCCTGGCACGTTCTTCTGGGCGACACGCCTATCCGCCTCTTCGCTCCCTGCAAGGCTGTAAGCTTGGCGCTGGTACTTGCAAGGGAGAAGGCAGGTGCAGAGAGCACCGCCGTCTGCCGGCGCTGTGCAGGCTGGAAAGGAAAGAGGGCTACCACTAGGATGTGCTGCAAATACAGGTTTCCACGCGTCGAGGGTAAGCTCCGGCTAAGCTCGTTGACCTCAAACTGTTCTCTGTGCGAGACTTAGCTGAGAAGCTTTCCGTTAAGATTCAGGCTACCACGCAGACCGAATGTGCTGCTACCTAGCGCTGAGAGAGAAAGTGCAGAGGCCAGGCGTGTTTGGGCAGAGGCAGCAGCCTGGAGGCTTTCGCTGCCAGCACCGTGCTCTCTGGGCGAGAAGCAGACGACTGTTCGTCTCCAGCTAAACGAAAGCGCGACCTGCTACGAAGAGCATAAGAACGAAGGCAGAGCAGCAGGCTGCTGTGCGAATCGCCCAGGCTGCAAGAGGAAGCGTGCGTGGCACTCGCTTGTTTGCGGATTCACTTTAGCAGTCGGAAGCAGAAAGTTCAACCTGCGGCTACTTGTGCTGCTACCTATTTCTCTTCCAGTATTCCCTGGAACCAATTCTGCTAGCTTCATGCTTGGCGATGCAGAGATGACAGTGGTAGATGCGGTGGAGAAGGGAAAAACAGAGTGCAGAGGACAGTTTCTGGTGCTTGACGTGAGGCAAAGGGAAGGTTCAGCCCAGCAGAGGCTGTTACCCCTGGAGCCTTTTTCTCTGGCAGCAGCTGCTGCAAGTGGGCAAGGGAGCTGCGAGAGTGAAGAAGGGGACGGTCCATCTAGCTGAGGAAAGAAGAAGCTCCCCGAGGCGCAGTTTGTTGTGCTCAGTTTCAAGGCTGCCTGGAGGAGGGGGGGACTTGAAGAACGCCTTCTTTCTGGACGCCTCCTTCTGGCTGTGCTCCAGCTGCATGCACTCTGCAGCACGGAAGGTTTAGGAACGTGCTGCTGGCCAGCTTGTGTCCAGGAGTGCAAGGGCTGCGCCTTCCTTTCTGAAGCAGCCAGAGCATTCTCAGCTGCATGTGCTTGTGAAGCAGCTCTTGGCTGGACATTTGAAATTGGCTCCCCTGAGTACATGAGCCCGGTGCCCAGCTGCTTGGTTCTTCGCCTTCTGTGCTCTGGACAGAAGTGAAGCCCAGCCATGGCTTGGAGCTTTGCCGCTCTTCAGCGTGAACACTGCACGCAGCCACAGTGTGCTGTGCAGGGATTTTCCTTCAGCTCGACGGACAAGCATTTTCTTGCTGTTTCACCGAGTGCAAACTGTCCGTGTAGCTCTCGCTCAGCGAAATGCGTTTGGAGAGAAACACTTGCTGGAGTAGCTTTTCGCTGGGCAAGACTTTCAACACAGCACCACAATTCGGGCAAGGAGCAGGAGAAAGGAAGACCATCTTTTGGTCCTGGCACCTTCTTCTGGGCGAGACGCCTATCCGCCTCTTCGCTCCCTGCAAGGCTGTAAGCTTGGCGCTGGTACTTGCAAGGGAGAAGGCAGGTGCAGAGAGCACCGCCGTCTGCCGGCGCTGTGCAGGCTGGAAAGGAAAGAGGGCTACCACTAGGATGTGCTGCAAATACAGGTTTGCACGCGTCGAGGGTAAGCTCCGGCTAAGCTCGTTGACCTCAAACTGTTCTCTGTGCGAGACTTAGCTGAGAAGCTTTCCGTTAAGATTCAGGCTACCACGCAGACCGAATGTGCTGCTACCTAGCGCTGAGAGAGAAAGTGCAGAGGCCAGGCGTGTTTGGGCAGAGGCAGCAGCCTGGAGGCTTTCGCTGCCAGCACCGTGCTCTCTGGGCGAGAAGCAGACGACTGTTCGTCTCCAGCTAAACGAAAGCGCGACCTGCTACGAAGAGCATAAGAACGAAGGCAGAGCAGCAGGCTGCTGTGCGAATCGCCCAGGCTGCAAGAGGAAGCGTGCGTGGCACTCGCTTGTTTGCGGATTCACTTTAGCAGTCGGAAGCAGAAAGTTCAACCTGCGGCTACTTGTGCTGCTACCTATTTCTCTTCCAGTATTCCCTGGAACCAATTCTGCTAGCTTCATGCTTGGCGATGCAGAGATGACAGTGGTAGATGCGGTGGAGAAGGGAAAAACAGAGTGCAGAGGACAGTTTCTGGTGCTTGACGTGAGGCAAGGGGAAGGTTCAGCCCAGCAGAGGCTGTTACCCCTGGAGCCTTTTTCTTTGGCAGCAGCTGCTGCAAGTGGGCAAGGGAGCTGCGAGAGTGAAGAAGGGGACGGTCCATCTAGCTGAGGAAAGAAGAAGCTCCCCGAGGCGCAGTTTGTTGTGCTCAGTTTCAAGGCTGCCTGGAGGAGGGGGGGACTTGAAGAACGCCTTCTTTCTGGACGCCTCCTTCTGGCTGTGCTCCAGCTGCATGCACTCTGCAGCACGGAACGTTTAGGAACCTGCTGCTGGCCAGCTTGTGTCCAGGAGTGCAAGGGCTGCGCCTTCCTTTCTGAAGCAGCCAGAGCATTCTCAGCTGCATGTGCTTGTGAAGCAGCTCTTGGCTGGACATTTGAAATTGGCTCCCCTGAGGACATGAGCCCGGTGCCCAGCTGCTTGGTTCTTCGCCTTCTGTGCTCTGGACAGAAGTGAAGCCCAGCCATGGCTTGGAGCTTTGCCGCTCTTCAGCGTGAACACTGCACGCAGCCACAGTGTGCTGTGCAGGGATTTTCCTTCAGCTCGACGGACAAGCATTTTCTTGCTGTTTCACCGAGTGCAAACTGTCCGTGTAGCTCTCGCTCAGCGAAATGCGTTTGGAGAGAAACACTTGCTGGAGTAGCTTTTCGCTGGGCAAGACTTTCAACACAGCACCACAATTCGGGCAAGGAGCAGGAGAAAGGAAGACCATCTTTTGGTCCTGGCACCTTCTTCTGGGCGACACGCCTATCCGCCTCTTCGCTCCCTGCAAGGCTGTAAGCTTGGCGCTGGTACTTGCAAGGGAGAAGGCAGGTGCAGAGAGCACCGCCGTCTGCCGGCGCTGTGCAGGCTGGAAAGGAAAGAGGGCTACCACTAGGATGTGCTGCAAATACAGGTTTCCACGCGTCGAGGGTAAGCTCCGGCTAAGCTCGTTGACCTCAAACTGTTCTCTGTGCGAGACTTAGCTGAGAAGCTTTCCGTTAAGATTCAGGCTACCACGCAGACCGAATGTGCTGCTACCTAGCGCTGAGAGAGAAAGTGCAGAGGCCAGGCGTGTTTGGGCAGAGGCAGCAGCCTGGAGGCTTTCGCTGCCAGCACCGTGCTCTCTGGGCGAGAAGCAGACGACTGTTCGTCTCCAGCTAAACGAAAGCGCGACCTGCTACGAAGAGCATAAGAACGAAGGCAGAGCAGCAGGCTGCTGTGCGAATCGCCCAGGCTGCAAGAGGAAGCGTGCGTGGCACTCGCTTGTTTGCGGATTCACTTTAGCAGTCGGAAGCAGAAAGTTCAACCTGCGGCTACTTGTGCTGCTACCTATTTCTCTTCCAGTATTCCCTGGAACCAATTCTGCCAGCTTCATGCTTGGCGATGCAGAGATGACAGTGGTAGATGCGGTGGAGAAGGGAAAAACAGAGTGCAGAGGACAGTTTCTGGTGCTTGACGTGAGGCAAGGGGAAGGTTCAGCCCAGCAGAGGCTGTTACCCCTGGAGCCTTTTTCTCTGGCAGCAGCTGCTGCAAGTGGGCAAGGGAGCTGCGAGAGTGAAGAAGGGGACGGTCCATCTAGCTGAGGAAAGAAGAAGCTCCCCGAGGCGCAGTTTGTTGTGCTCAGTTTCAAGGCTGCCTGGAGGAGGGGGGGACTTGAAGAACGCCTTCTTTCTGGACGCCTCCTTCTGGCTGTGCTCCAGCTGCATGCACTCTGCAGCACGGAAGGTTTAGGAACCTGCTTGTGGCCAGCTTGTGTCCAGGAGTGCAAGGGCTGCGCCTTCCTTTCTGAAGCAGCCAGAGCATTCTCAGCTGCATGTGCTTGTGAAGCAGCTCTTGGCTGGACATTTGAAATTGGCTCCCCTGAGTACATGAGCCCGGTGCCCAGCTGCTTGGTTCTTCGCCTTCTGTGCTCTGGACAGAAGTGAAGCCCAGCCATGGCTTGGAGCTTTGCCGCTCTTCAGCGTGAACACTGCACGCAGCCACAGTGTGCTGTGCAGGGATTTTCCTTCAGCTCGACGGACAAGCATTTTCTTGCTGTTTCACCGAGTGCAAACTGTCCGTGTAGCTCTCGCTCAGCGAAATGCGTTTGGAGAGAAACACTTGCTGGAGTAGCTTTTCGCTGGGCAAGACTTTCAACACAGCACCACAATTCGGGCAAGGAGCAGGAGAAAGGAAGACCATCTTTTGGTCCTGGCACCTTCTTCTGGGCGACACGCCTATCCGCCTCTTCGCTCCCTGCAAGGCTGTAAGCTTGGCGCTGGTACTTGCAAGGGAGAAGGCAGGTGCAGAGAGCACCGCCGTCTGCCGGCGCTGTGCAGGCTGGAAAGGAAAGAGGGCTACCACTAGGATGTGCTGCAAATACAGGTTTCCACGCGTCGAGGGTAAGCTCCGGCTAAGCTCGTTGACCTCAAACTGTTCTCTGTGCGAGACGTAGCTGAGAAGCTTTCCGTTAAGATTCAGGCTACCACGCAGACCGAATGTGCTGCTACCTAGCGCTGAGAGAGAAAGTGCAGAGGCCAGGCGTGTTTGGGCAGAGGCAGCAGCCTGGAGGCTTTCGCTGCCAGCACCGTGCTCTCTGGGCGAGAAGCAGACGACTGTTCGTCTCCAGCTAAACGAAAGCGCGACCTGCTACGAAGAGCATAAGAACGAAGGCAGAGCAGCAGGCTGCTGTGCGAATCGCCCAGGCTGCAAGAGGAAGCGTGCGTGGCACTCGCTTGTTTGCGGATTCACTTTAGCAGTCGGAAGCAGAAAGTTCAACCTGCGGCTACTTGTGCTGCTACCTATTTCTCTTCCAGTATTCCCTGGAACCAATTCTGCTAGCTTCATGCTTGGCGATGCAGAGATGACAGTGGTAGATGCGGTGGAGAAGGGAAAAACAGAGTGCAGAGGACAGTTTCTGGTGCTTGACGTGAGGCAAGGGGAAGGTTCAGCCCAGCAGAGGCTGTTACCCCTGGAGCCTTTTTCTTTGGCAGCAGCTGCTGCAAGTGGGCAAGGGAGCTGCGAGAGTGAAGAAGGGGACGGTCCATCTAGCTGAGGAAAGAAGAAGCTCCCCGAGGCGCAGTTTGTTGTGCTCAGTTTCAAGGCTGCCTGGAGGAGGGGGGGACTTGAAGAACGCCTTCTTTCTGGACGCCTCCTTCTGGCTGTGCTGCAGCTGCATGCACTCTGCAGCACGGAAGGTTTAGGAACCTGCTGCTGGCCAGCTTGTGTCCAGGAGTGCAAGGGCTGCGCCTTCCTTTCTGAAGCAGCCAGAGCATTCTCAGCTGCATGTGCTTGTGAAGCAGCTCTTGGCTGGACATTTGAAATTGGCTCCCCTGAGGACATGAGCCCGGTGCCCAGCTGCTTGGTTCTTCGCCTTCTGTGCTCTGGACAGAAGTGAAGCCCAGCCATGGCTTGGAGCTTTGCCGCTCTTCAGCGTGAACACTGCACGCAGCCACAGTGTGCTGTGCAGGGATTTTCCTTCAGCTCGACGGACAAGCATTTTCTTGCTGTTTCACCGAGTGCAAACTGTCCGTGTAGCTCTCGCTCAGCGAAATGCGTTTGGAGAGAAACACTTGCTGGAGTAGCTTTTCGCTGGGCAAGACTTTCAACACAGCACCACAATTCGGGCAAGGAGCAGGAGAAAGGAAGACCATCTTTTGGTCCTGGCACCTTCTTCTGGGCGAGACGCCTATCCGCCTCTTCGCTCCCTGCAAGGCTGTAAGCTTGGCGCTGGTACTTGCAAGGGAGAAGGCAGGTGCAGAGAGCACCGCCGTCTGCCGGCGCTGTGCAGGCTGGAAAGGAAAGAGGGCTACCACTAGGATGTGCTGCAAATACAGGTTTGCACGCGTCGAGGGTAAGCTCCGGCTAAGCTCGTTGACCTCAAACTGTTCTCTGTGCGAGACTTAGCTGAGAAGCTTTCCGTTAAGATTCAGGCTACCACGCAGACCGAATGTGCTGCTACCTAGCGCTGAGAGAGAAAGTGCAGAGGCCAGGCGTGTTTGGGCAGAGGCAGCAGCCTGGAGGCTTTCGCTGCCAGCACCGTGCTCTCTGGGCGAGAAGCAGACGACTGTTCGTCTCCAGCTAAACGAAAGCGCGACCTGCTACGAAGAGCATAAGAACGAAGGCAGAGCAGCAGGCTGCTGTGCGAATCGCCCAGGCTGCAAGAGGAAGCGTGCGTGGCACTCGCTTGTTTGCGGATTCACTTTAGCAGTCGGAAGCAGAAAGTTCAACCTGCGGCTACTTGTGCTGCTACCTATTTCTCTTCCAGTATTCCCTGGAACCAATTCTGCTAGCTTCATGCTTGGCGATGCAGAGATGACAGTGGTAGATGCGGTGGAGAAGGGAAAAACAGAGTGCAGAGGACAGTTTCTGGTGCTTGACGTGAGGCAAGGGGAAGGTTCAGCCCAGCAGAGGCTGTTACCCCTGGAGCCTTTTTCTTTGGCAGCAGCTGCTGCAAGTGGGCAAGGGAGCTGCGAGAGTGAAGAAGGGGACGGTCCATCTAGCTGAGGAAAGAAGAAGCTCCCCGAGGCGCAGTTTGTTGTGCTCAGTTTCAAGGCTGCCTGGAGGAGGGGGGGGCTTGAAGAACGCCTTCTTTCTGGACGCCTCCTTCTGGCTGTGCTCCAGCTGCATGCACTCTGCAGCACGGAAGGTTTAGGAACGTGCTGCTGGCCAGCTTGTGTCCAGGAGTGCAAGGGCTGCGCCTTCCTTTCTGAAGCAGCCAGAGCATTCTCAGCTGCATGTGCTTGTGAAGCAGCTCTTGGCTGGACATTTGAAATTGGCTCCCCTGAGTACATGAGCCCGGTGCCCAGCTGCTTGGTTCTTCGCCTTCTGTGCTCTGGACAGAAGTGAAGCCCAGCCATGGCTTGGAGCTTTGCCGCTCTTCAGCGTGAACACTGCACGCAGCCACAGTGTGCTGTGCAGGGATTTTCCTTCAGCTCGACGGACAAGCATTTTCTTGCTGTTTCACCGAGTGCAAACTGTCCGTGTAGCTCTCGCTCAGCGAAATGCGTTTGGAGAGAAACACTTGCTGGAGTAGCTTTTCGCTGGGCAAGACTTTCAACACAGCACCACAATTCGGGCAAGGAGCAGCAGAAAGGAAGACCATCTTTTGGTCCTGGCACCTTCTTCTGGGCGAGACGCCTATCCGCCTCTTCGCTCCCTGCAAGGCTGTAAGCTTGGCGCTGGTACTTGCAAGGGAGAAGGCAGGTGCAGAGAGCACCGCCGTCTGCCGGCGCTGTGCAGGCTGGAAAGGAAAGAGGGCTACCACTAGGATGTGCTGCAAATACAGGTTTGCACGCGTCGAGGGTAAGCTCCGGCTAAGCTCGTTGACCTCAAACTGTTCTCTGTGCGAGACTTAGCTGAGAAGCTTTCCGTTAAGATTCAGGCTACCACGCAGACCGAATGTGCTGCTACCTAGCGCTGAGAGAGAAAGTGCAGAGGCCAGGCGTGTTTGGGCAGAGGCAGCAGCCTGGAGGCTTTCGCTGCCAGCACCGTGCTCTCTGGGCGAGAAGCAGACGACTGTTCGTCTCCAGCTAAACGAAAGCGCGACCTGCTACGAAGAGCATAAGAACGAAGGCAGAGCAGCAGGCTGCTGTGCGAATCGCCCAGGCTGCAAGAGGAAGCGTGCGTGGCACTCGCTTGTTTGCGGATTCACTTTAGCAGTCGGAAGCAGAAAGTTCAACCTGCGGCTACTTGTGCTGCTACCTATTTCTCTTCCAGTATTCCCTGGAACCAATTCTGCTAGCTTCATGCTTGGCGATGCAGAGATGACAGTGGTAGATGCGGTGGAGAAGGGAAAAACAGAGTGCAGAGGACAGTTTCTGGTGCTTGACGTGAGGCAAGGGGAAGGTTCAGCCCAGCAGAGGCTGTTACCCCTGGAGCCTTTTTCTCTGGCAGCAGCTGCTGCAAGTGGGCAAGGGAGCTGCGAGAGTGAAGAAGGGGACGGTCCATCTAGCTGAGGAAAGAAGAAGCTCCCCGAGGCGCAGTTTGTTGTGCTCAGTTTCAAGGCTGCCTGGAGGAGGGGGGGGCTTGAAGAACGCCTTCTTTCTGGACGCCTCCTTCTGGCTGTGCTCCAGCTGCATGCACTCTGCAGCACGGAAGGTTTAGGAACGTGCTGCTGGCCAGCTTGTGTCCAGGAGTGCAAGGGCTGCGCCTTCCTTTCTGAAGCAGCCAGAGCATTCTCAGCTGCATGTGCTTGTGAAGCAGCTCTTGGCTGGACATTTGAAATTGGCTCCCCTGAGTACATGAGCCCGGTGCCCAGCTGCTTGGTTCTTCGCCTTCTGTGCTCTGGACAGAAGTGAAGCCCAGCCATGGCTTGGAGCTTTGCCGCTCTTCAGCGTGAACACTGCACGCAGCCACAGTGTGCTGTGCAGGGATTTTCCTTCAGCTCGACGGACAAGCATTTTCTTGCTGTTTCACCGAGTGCAAACTGTCCGTGTAGCTCTCGCTCAGCGAAATGCGTTTGGAGAGAAACACTTGCTGGAGTAGCTTTTCGCTGGGCAAGACTTTCAACACAGCACCACAATTCGGGCAAGGAGCAGCAGAAAGGAAGACCATCTTTTGGTCCTGGCACCTTCTTCTGGGCGAGACGCCTATCCGCCTCTTCGCTCCCTGCAAGGCTGTAAGCTTGGCGCTGGTACTTGCAAGGGAGAAGGCAGGTGCAGAGAGCACCGCCGTCTGCCGGCGCTGTGCAGGCTGGAAAGGAAAGAGGGCTACCACTAGGATGTGCTGCAAATACAGGTTTGCACGCGTCGAGGGTAAGCTCCGGCTAAGCTCGTTGACCTCAAACTGTTCTCTGTGCGAGACTTAGCTGAGAAGCTTTCCGTTAAGATTCAGGCTACCACGCAGACCGAATGTGCTGCTACCTAGCGCTGAGAGAGAAAGTGCAGAGGCCAGGCGTGTTTGGGCAGAGGCAGCAGCCTGGAGGCTTTCGCTGCCAGCACCGTGCTCTCTGGGCGAGAAGCAGACGACTGTTCGTCTCCAGCTAAACGAAAGCGCGACCTGCTACGAAGAGCATAAGAACGAAGGCAGAGCAGCAGGCTGCTGTGCGAATCGCCCAGGCTGCAAGAGGAAGCGTGCGTGGCACTCGCTTGTTTGCGGATTCACTTTAGCAGTCGGAAGCAGAAAGTTCAACCTGCGGCTACTTGTGCTGCTACCTATTTCTCTTCCAGTATTCCCTGGAACCAATTCTGCTAGCTTCATGCTTGGAGATGCAGAGATGACAGTGGTAGATGCGGTGGAGAAGGGAAAAACAGAGTGCAGAGGACAGTTTCTGGTGCTTGACGTGAGGCAAGGGGAAGGTTCAGCCCAGCAGAGGCTGTTACCCCTGGAGCCTTTTTCTCTGGCAGCAGCTGCTGCAAGTGGGCAAGGGAGCTGCGAGAGTGAAGAAGGGGACGGTCCATCTAGCTGAGGAAAGAAGAAGCTCCCCGAGGCGCAGTTTGTTGTGCTCAGTTTCAAGGCTGCCTGGAGGAGGGGGGGACTTGAAGAACGCCTTCTTTCTGGACGCCTCCTTCTGGCTGTGCTCCAGCTGCATGCACTCTGCAGCACGGAAGGTTTAGGAACCTGCTGCTGGCCAGCTTGTGTCCAGGAGTGCAAGGGCTGCGCCTTCCTTTCTGAAGCAGCCAGAGCATTCTCAGCTGCATGTGCTTGTGAAGCAGCTCTTGGCTGGACATTTGAAATTGGCTCCCCTGAGTACATGAGCCCGGTGCCCAGCTGCTTGGTTCTTCGCCTTCTGTGCTCTGGACAGAAGTGAAGCCCAGCCATGGCTTGGAGCTTTGCCGCTCTTCAGCGTGAACACTGCACGCAGCCACAGTGTGCTGTGCAGGGATTTTCCTTCAGCTCGACGGACAAGCATTTTCTTGCTGTTTCACCGAGTGCAAACTGTCCGTGTAGCTCTCGCTCAGCGAAATGCGTTTGGAGAGAAACACTTGCTGGAGTAGCTTTTCGCTGGGCAAGGCTTTCAACACAGCACCACAATTCGGGCAAGGAGCAGGAGAAAGGAAGACCATCTTTTGGTCCTGGCACCTTCTTCTGGGCGACACGCCTATCCGCCTCTTCGCTCCCTGCAAGGCTGTAAGCTTGGCGCTGGTACTTGCAAGGGAGAAGGCAGGTGCAGAGAGCACCGCCGTCTGCCGGCGCTGTGCAGGCTGGAAAGGAAAGAGGGCTACCACTAGGATGTGCTGCAAATACAGGTTTCCACGCGTCGAGGGTAAGCTCCGGCTAAGCTCGTTGACCTCAAACTGTTCTCTGTGCGAGACTTAGCTGAGAAGCTTTCCGTTAAGATTCAGGCTACCACGCAGACCGAATGTGCTGCTACCTAGCGCTGAGAGAGAAAGTGCAGAGGCCAGGCGTGTTTGGGCAGAGGCAGCAGCCTGGAGGCTTTCGCTGCCAGCACCGTGCTCTCTGGGCGAGAAGCAGACGACTGTTCGTCTCCAGCTAAACGAAAGCGCGACCTGCTACGAAGAGCATAAGAACGAAGGCAGAGCAGCAGGCTGCTGTGCGAATCGCCCAGGCTGCAAGAGGAAGCGTGCGTGGCACTCGCTTGTTTGCGGATTCACTTTAGCAGTCGGAAGCAGAAAGTTCAACCTGCGGCTACTTGTGCTGCTACCTATTTCTCTTCCAGTATTCCCTGGAACCAATTCTGCTAGCTTCATGCTTGGCGATGCAGAGATGACAGTGGTAGATGCGGTGGAGAAGGGAAAAACAGAGTGCAGAGGACAGTTTCTGGTGCTTGACGTGAGGCAAGGGGAAGGTTCAGCCCAGCAGAGGCTGTTCCCCCTGGAGCCTTTTTCTTTGGCAGCAGCTGCTGCAAGTGGGCAAGGGAGCTGCGAGAGTGAAGAAGGGGACGGTCCATCTAGCTGAGGAAAGAAGAAGCTCCCCGAGGCGCAGTTTGTTGTGCTCAGTTTCAAGGCTGCCTGGAGGAGGGGGGGACTTGAAGAACGCCTTCTTTCTGGACGCCTCCTTCTGGCTGTGCTGCAGCTGCATGCACTCTGCAGCACGGAAGGTTTAGGAACCTGCTGCTGGCCAGCTTGTGTCCAGGAGTGCAAGGGCTGCGCCTTCCTTTCTGAAGCAGCCAGAGCATTCTCAGCTGCATGTGCTTGTGAAGCAGCTCTTGGCTGGACATTTGAAATTGGCTCCCCTGAGGACATGAGCCCGGTGCCCAGCTGCTTGGTTCTTCGCCTTCTGTGCTCTGGACAGAAGTGAAGCCCAGCCATGGCTTGGAGCTTTGCCGCTCTTCAGCGTGAACACTGCACGCAGCCACAGTGTGCTGTGCAGGGATTTTCCTTCAGCTCGACGGACAAGCATTTTCTTGCTGTTTCACCGAGTGCAAACTGTCCGTGTAGCTCTCGCTCAGCGAAATGCGTTTGGAGAGAAACACTTGCTGGAGTAGCTTTTCGCTGGGCAAGACTTTCAACACAGCACCACAATTCGGGCAAGGAGCAGCAGAAAGGAAGACCATCTTTTGGTCCTGGCACGTTCTTCTGGGCGACACGCCTATCCGCCTCTTCGCTCCCTGCAAGGCTGTAAGCTTGGCGCTGGTACTTGCAAGGGAGAAGGCAGGTGCAGAGAGCACCGCCGTCTGCCGGCGCTGTGCAGGCTGGAAAGGAAAGAGGGCTACCACTAGGATGTGCTGCAAATACAGGTTTCCACGCGTCGAGGGTAAGCTCCGGCTAAGCTCGTTGACCTCAAACTGTTCTCTGTGCGAGACTTAGCTGAGAAGCTTTCCGTTAAGATTCAGGCTACCACGCAGACCGAATGTGCTGCTACCTAGCGCTGAGAGAGAAAGTGCAGAGGCCAGGCGTGTTTGGGCAGAGGCAGCAGCCTGGAGGCTTTCGCTGCCAGCACCGTGCTCTCTGGGCGAGAAGCAGACGACTGTTCGTCTCCAGCTAAACGAAAGCGCGACCTGCTACGAAGAGCATAAGAACGAAGGCAGAGCAGCAGGCTGCTGTGCGAATCGCCCAGGCTGCAAGAGGAAGCGTGCGTGGCACTCGCTTGTTTGCGGATTCACTTTAGCAGTCGGAAGCAGAAAGTTCAACCTGCGGCTACTTGTGCTGCTACCTATTTCTCTTCCAGTATTCCCTGGAACCAATTCTGCTAGCTTCATGCTTGGCGATGCAGAGATGACAGTGGTAGATGCGGTGGAGAAGGGAAAAACAGAGTGCAGAGGACAGTTTCTGGTGCTTGACGTGAGGCAAAGGGAAGGTTCAGCCCAGCAGAGGCTGTTACCCCTGGAGCCTTTTTCTCTGGCAGCAGCTGCTGCAAGTGGGCAAGGGAGCTGCGAGAGTGAAGAAGGGGACGGTCCATCTAGCTGAGGAAAGAAGAAGCTCCCCGAGGCGCAGTTTGTTGTGCTCAGTTTCAAGGCTGCCTGGAGGAGGGGGGGACTTGAAGAACGCCTTCTTTCTGGACGCCTCCTTCTGGCTGTGCTCCAGCTGCATGCACTCTGCAGCACGGAAGGTTTAGGAACGTGCTGCTGGCCAGCTTGTGTCCAGGAGTGCAAGGGCTGCGCCTTCCTTTCTGAAGCAGCCAGAGCATTCTCAGCTGCATGTGCTTGTGAAGCAGCTCTTGGCTGGACATTTGAAATTGGCTCCCCTGAGTACATGAGCCCGGTGCCCAGCTGCTTGGTTCTTCGCCTTCTGTGCTCTGGACAGAAGTGAAGCCCAGCCATGGCTTGGAGCTTTGCCGCTCTTCAGCGTGAACACTGCACGCAGCCACAGTGTGCTGTGCAGGGATTTTCCTTCAGCTCGACGGACAAGCATTTTCTTGCTGTTTCACCGAGTGCAAACTGTCCGTGTAGCTCTCGCTCAGCGAAATGCGTTTGGAGAGAAACACTTGCTGGAGTAGCTTTTCGCTGGGCAAGACTTTCAACACAGCACCACAATTCGGGCAAGGAGCAGGAGAAAGGAAGACCATCTTTTGGTCCTGGCACCTTCTTCTGGGCGAGACGCCTATCCGCCTCTTCGCTCCCTGCAAGGCTGTAAGCTTGGCGCTGGTACTTGCAAGGGAGAAGGCAGGTGCAGAGAGCACCGCCGTCTGCCGGCGCTGTGCAGGCTGGAAAGGAAAGAGGGCTACCACTAGGATGTGCTGCAAATACAGGTTTGCACGCGTCGAGGGTAAGCTCCGGCTAAGCTCGTTGACCTCAAACTGTTCTCTGTGCGAGACTTAGCTGAGAAGCTTTCCGTTAAGATTCAGGCTACCACGCAGACCGAATGTGCTGCTACCTAGCGCTGAGAGAGAAAGTGCAGAGGCCAGGCGTGTTTGGGCAGAGGCAGCAGCCTGGAGGCTTTCGCTGCCAGCACCGTGCTCTCTGGGCGAGAAGCAGACGACTGTTCGTCTCCAGCTAAACGAAAGCGCGACCTGCTACGAAGAGCATAAGAACGAAGGCAGAGCAGCAGGCTGCTGTGCGAATCGCCCAGGCTGCAAGAGGAAGCGTGCGTGGCACTCGCTTGTTTGCGGATTCACTTTAGCAGTCGGAAGCAGAAAGTTCAACCTGCGGCTACTTGTGCTGCTACCTATTTCTCTTCCAGTATTCCCTGGAACCAATTCTGCTAGCTTCATGCTTGGCGATGCAGAGATGACAGTGGTAGATGCGGTGGAGAAGGGAAAAACAGAGTGCAGAGGACAGTTTCTGGTGCTTGACGTGAGGCAAGGGGAAGGTTCAGCCCAGCAGAGGCTGTTACCCCTGGAGCCTTTTTCTTTGGCAGCAGCTGCTGCAAGTGGGCAAGGGAGCTGCGAGAGTGAAGAAGGGGACGGTCCATCTAGCTGAGGAAAGAAGAAGCTCCCCGAGGCGCAGTTTGTTGTGCTCAGTTTCAAGGCTGCCTGGAGGAGGGGGGGACTTGAAGAACGCCTTCTTTCTGGACGCCTCCTTCTGGCTGTGCTCCAGCTGCATGCACTCTGCAGCACGGAACGTTTAGGAACCTGCTGCTGGCCAGCTTGTGTCCAGGAGTGCAAGGGCTGCGCCTTCCTTTCTGAAGCAGCCAGAGCATTCTCAGCTGCATGTGCTTGTGAAGCAGCTCTTGGCTGGACATTTGAAATTGGCTCCCCTGAGGACATGAGCCCGGTGCCCAGCTGCTTGGTTCTTCGCCTTCTGTGCTCTGGACAGAAGTGAAGCCCAGCCATGGCTTGGAGCTTTGCCGCTCTTCAGCGTGAACACTGCACGCAGCCACAGTGTGCTGTGCAGGGATTTTCCTTCAGCTCGACGGACAAGCATTTTCTTGCTGTTTCACCGAGTGCAAACTGTCCGTGTAGCTCTCGCTCAGCGAAATGCGTTTGGAGAGAAACACTTGCTGGAGTAGCTTTTCGCTGGGCAAGACTTTCAACACAGCACCACAATTCGGGCAAGGAGCAGGAGAAAGGAAGACCATCTTTTGGTCCTGGCACCTT
This sequence comes from Corvus hawaiiensis, assembly GCF_020740725.1. Lineage (NCBI taxonomy): Eukaryota > Metazoa > Chordata > Aves > Passeriformes > Corvidae > Corvus > Corvus hawaiiensis. The sequence goes on from NC_063216.1 coordinate 8,582,030, forward strand.
CTTCTGGGCGACACGCCTATCCGCCTCTTCGCTCCCTGCAAGGCTGTAAGCTTGGCGCTGGTACTTGCAAGGGAGAAGGCAGGTGCAGAGAGCACCGCCGTCTGCCGGCGCTGTGCAGGCTGGAAAGGAAAGAGGGCTACCACTAGGATGTGCTGCAAATACAGGTTTCCACGCGTCGAGGGTAAGCTCCGGCTAAGCTCGTTGACCTCAAACTGTTCTCTGTGCGAGACTTAGCTGAGAAGCTTTCCGTTAAGATTCAGGCTACCACGCAGACCGAATGTGCTGCTACCTAGCGCTGAGAGAGAAAGTGCAGAGGCCAGGCGTGTTTGGGCAGAGGCAGCAGCCTGGAGGCTTTCGCTGCCAGCACCGTGCTCTCTGGGCGAGAAGCAGACGACTGTTCGTCTCCAGCTAAACGAAAGCGCGACCTGCTACGAAGAGCATAAGAACGAAGGCAGAGCAGCAGGCTGCTGTGCGAATCGCCCAGGCTGCAAGAGGAAGCGTGCGTGGCACTCGCTTGTTTGCGGATTCACTTTAGCAGTCGGAAGCAGAAAGTTCAACCTGCGGCTACTTGTGCTGCTACCTATTTCTCTTCCAGTATTCCCTGGAACCAATTCTGCCAGCTTCATGCTTGGCGATGCAGAGATGACAGTGGTAGATGCGGTGGAGAAGGGAAAAACAGAGTGCAGAGGACAGTTTCTGGTGCTTGACGTGAGGCAAGGGGAAGGTTCAGCCCAGCAGAGGCTGTTACCCCTGGAGCCTTTTTCTCTGGCAGCAGCTGCTGCAAGTGGGCAAGGGAGCTGCGAGAGTGAAGAAGGGGACGGTCCATCTAGCTGAGGAAAGAAGAAGCTCCCCGAGGCGCAGTTTGTTGTGCTCAGTTTCAAGGCTGCCTGGAGGAGGGGGGGACTTGAAGAACGCCTTCTTTCTGGACGCCTCCTTCTGGCTGTGCTCCAGCTGCATGCACTCTGCAGCACGGAAGGTTTAGGAACCTGCTGCTGGCCAGCTTGTGTCCAGGAGTGCAAGGGCTGCGCCTTCCTTTCTGAAGCAGCCAGAGCATTCTCAGCTGCATGTGCTTGTGAAGCAGCTCTTGGCTGGACATTTGAAATTGGCTCCCCTGAGTACATGAGCCCGGTGCCCAGCTGCTTGGTTCTTCGCCTTCTGTGCTCTGGACAGAAGTGAAGCCCAGCCATGGCTTGGAGCTTTGCCGCTCTTCAGCGTGAACACTGCACGCAGCCACAGTGTGCTGTGCAGGGATTTTCCTTCAGCTCGACGGACAAGCATTTTCTTGCTGTTTCACCGAGTGCAAACTGTCCGTGTAGCTCTCGCTCAGCGAAATGCGTTTGGAGAGAAACACTTGCTGGAGTAGCTTTTCGCTGGGCAAGACTTTCAACACAGCACCACAATTCGGGCAAGGAGCAGGAGAAAGGAAGACCATCTTTTGGTCCTGGCACCTTCTTCTGGGCGACACGCCTATCCGCCTCTTCGCTCCCTGCAAGGCTGTAAGCTTGGCGCTGGTACTTGCAAGGGAGAAGGCAGGTGCAGAGAGCACCGCCGTCTGCCGGCGCTGTGCAGGCTGGAAAGGAAAGAGGGCTACCACTAGGATGTGCTGCAAATACAGGTTTGCACGCGTCGAGGGTAAGCTCCGGCTAAGCTCGTTGACCTCAAACTGTTCTCTGTGCGAGACGTAGCTGAGAAGCTTTCCGTTAAGATTCAGGCTACCACGCAGACCGAATGTGCTGCTACCTAGCGCTGAGAGAGAAAGTGCAGAGGCCAGGCGTGTTTGGGCAGAGGCAGCAGCCTGGAGGCTTTCGCTGCCAGCACCGTGCTCTCTGGGCGAGAAGCAGACGACTGTTCGTCTCCAGCTAAACGAAAGCGCGACCTGCTACGAAGAGCATAAGAACGAAGGCAGAGCAGCAGGCTGCTGTGCGAATCGCCCAGGCTGCAAGAGGAAGCGTGCGTGGCACTCGCTTGTTTGCGGATTCACTTTAGCAGTCGGAAGCAGAAAGTTCAACCTGCGGCTACTTGTGCTGCTACCTATTTCTCTTCCAGTATTCCCTGGAACCAATTCTGCTAGCTTCATGCTTGGCGATGCAGAGATGACAGTGGTAGATGCGGTGGAGAAGGGAAAAACAGAGTGCAGAGGACAGTTTCTGGTGCTTGACGTGAGGCAAGGGGAAGGTTCAGCCCAGCAGAGGCTGTTACCCCTGGAGCCTTTTTCTTTGGCAGCAGCTGCTGCAAGTGGGCAAGGGAGCTGCGAGAGTGAAGAAGGGGACGGTCCATCTAGCTGAGGAAAGAAGAAGCTCCCCGAGGCGCAGTTTGTTGTGCTCAGTTTCAAGGCTGCCTGGAGGAGGGGGGGACTTGAAGAACGCCTTCTTTCTGGACGCCTCCTTCTGGCTGTGCTGCAGCTGCATGCACTCTGCAGCACGGAAGGTTTAGGAACCTGCTGCTGGCCAGCTTGTGTCCAGGAGTGCAAGGGCTGCGCCTTCCTTTCTGAAGCAGCCAGAGCATTCTCAGCTGCATGTGCTTGTGAAGCAGCTCTTGGCTGGACATTTGAAATTGGCTCCCCTGAGGACATGAGCCCGGTGCCCAGCTGCTTGGTTCTTCGCCTTCTGTGCTCTGGACAGAAGTGAAGCCCAGCCATGGCTTGGAGCTTTGCCGCTCTTCAGCGTGAACACTGCACGCAGCCACAGTGTGCTGTGCAGGGATTTTCCTTCAGCTCGACGGACAAGCATTTTCTTGCTGTTTCACCGAGTGCAAACTGTCCGTGTAGCTCTCGCTCAGCGAAATGCGTTTGGAGAGAAACACTTGCTGGAGTAGCTTTTCGCTGGGCAAGACTTTCAACACAGCACCACAATTCGGGCAAGGAGCAGGAGAAAGGAAGACCATCTTTTGGTCCTGGCACCTTCTTCTGGGCGAGACGCCTATCCGCCTCTTCGCTCCCTGCAAGGCTGTAAGCTTGGCGCTGGTACTTGCAAGGGAGAAGGCAGGTGCAGAGAGCACCGCCGTCTGCCGGCGCTGTGCAGGCTGGAAAGGAAAGAGGGCTACCACTAGGATGTGCTGCAAATACAGGTTTGCACGCGTCGAGGGTAAGCTCCGGCTAAGCTCGTTGACCTCAAACTGTTCTCTGTGCGAGACTTAGCTGAGAAGCTTTCCGTTAAGATTCAGGCTACCACGCAGACCGAATGTGCTGCTACCTAGCGCTGAGAGAGAAAGTGCAGAGGCCAGGCGTGTTTGGGCAGAGGCAGCAGCCTGGAGGCTTTCGCTGCCAGCACCGTGCTCTCTGGGCGAGAAGCAGACGACTGTTCGTCTCCAGCTAAACGAAAGCGCGACCTGCTACGAAGAGCATAAGAACGAAGGCAGAGCAGCAGGCTGCTGTGCGAATCGCCCAGGCTGCAAGAGGAAGCGTGCGTGGCACTCGCTTGTTTGCGGATTCACTTTAGCAGTCGGAAGCAGAAAGTTCAACCTGCGGCTACTTGTGCTGCTACCTATTTCTCTTCCAGTATTCCCTGGAACCAATTCTGCTAGCTTCATGCTTGGCGATGCAGAGATGACAGTGGTAGATGCGGTGGAGAAGGGAAAAACAGAGTGCAGAGGACAGTTTCTGGTGCTTGACGTGAGGCAAGGGGAAGGTTCAGCCCAGCAGAGGCTGTTACCCCTGGAGCCTTTTTCTTTGGCAGCAGCTGCTGCAAGTGGGCAAGGGAGCTGCGAGAGTGAAGAAGGGGACGGTCCATCTAGCTGAGGAAAGAAGAAGCTCCCCGAGGCGCAGTTTGTTGTGCTCAGTTTCAAGGCTGCCTGGAGGAGGGGGGGGCTTGAAGAACGCCTTCTTTCTGGACGCCTCCTTCTGGCTGTGCTCCAGCTGCATGCACTCTGCAGCACGGAAGGTTTAGGAACGTGCTGCTGGCCAGCTTGTGTCCAGGAGTGCAAGGGCTGCGCCTTCCTTTCTGAAGCAGCCAGAGCATTCTCAGCTGCATGTGCTTGTGAAGCAGCTCTTGGCTGGACATTTGAAATTGGCTCCCCTGAGTACATGAGCCCGGTGCCCAGCTGCTTGGTTCTTCGCCTTCTGTGCTCTGGACAGAAGTGAAGCCCAGCCATGGCTTGGAGCTTTGCCGCTCTTCAGCGTGAACACTGCACGCAGCCACAGTGTGCTGTGCAGGGATTTTCCTTCAGCTCGACGGACAAGCATTTTCTTGCTGTTTCACCGAGTGCAAACTGTCCGTGTAGCTCTCGCTCAGCGAAATGCGTTTGGAGAGAAACACTTGCTGGAGTAGCTTTTCGCTGGGCAAGACTTTCAACACAGCACCACAATTCGGGCAAGGAGCAGCAGAAAGGAAGACCATCTTTTGGTCCTGGCACCTTCTTCTGGGCGAGACGCCTATCCGCCTCTTCGCTCCCTGCAAGGCTGTAAGCTTGGCGCTGGTACTTGCAAGGGAGAAGGCAGGTGCAGAGAGCACCGCCGTCTGCCGGCGCTGTGCAGGCTGGAAAGGAAAGAGGGCTACCACTAGGATGTGCTGCAAATACAGGTTTCCACGCGTCGAGGGTAAGCTCCGGCTAAGCTCGTTGACCTCAAACTGTTCTCTGTGCGAGACTTAGCTGAGAAGCTTTCCGTTAAGATTCAGGCTACCACGCAGACCGAATGTGCTGCTACCTAGCGCTGAGAGAGAAAGTGCAGAGGCCAGGCGTGTTTGGGCAGAGGCAGCAGCCTGGAGGCTTTCGCTGCCAGCACCGTGCTCTCTGGGCGAGAAGCAGACGACTGTTCGTCTCCAGCTAAACGAAAGCGCGACCTGCTACGAAGAGCATAAGAACGAAGGCAGAGCAGCAGGCTGCTGTGCGAATCGCCCAGGCTGCAAGAGGAAGCGTGCGTGGCACTCGCTTGTTTGCGGATTCACTTTAGCAGTCGGAAGCAGAAAGTTCAACCTGCGGCTACTTGTGCTGCTACCTATTTCTCTTCCAGTATTCCCTGGAACCAATTCTGCTAGCTTCATGCTTGGCGATGCAGAGATGACAGTGGTAGATGCGGTGGAGAAGGGAAAAACAGAGTGCAGAGGACAGTTTCTGGTGCTTGACGTGAGGCAAGGGGAAGGTTCAGCCCAGCAGAGGCTGTTACCCCTGGAGCCTTTTTCTCTGGCAGCAGCTGCTGCAAGTGGGCAAGGGAGCTGCGAGAGTGAAGAAGGGGACGGTCCATCTAGCTGAGGAAAGAAGAAGCTCCCCGAGGCGCAGTTTGTTGTGCTCAGTTTCAAGGCTGCCTGGAGGAGGGGGGGGCTTGAAGAACGCCTTCTTTCTGGACGCCTCCTTCTGGCTGTGCTCCAGCTGCATGCACTCTGCAGCACGGAAGGTTTAGGAACCTGCTGCTGGCCAGCTTGTGTCCAGGAGTGCAAGGGCTGCGCCTTCCTTTCTGAAGCAGCCAGAGCATTCTCAGCTGCATGTGCTTGTGAAGCAGCTCTTGGCTGGACATTTGAAATTGGCTCCCCTGAGTACATGAGCCCGGTGCCCAGCTGCTTGGTTCTTCGCCTTCTGTGCTCTGGACAGAAGTGAAGCCCAGCCATGGCTTGGAGCTTTGCCGCTCTTCAGCGTGAACACTGCACGCAGCCACAGTGTGCTGTGCAGGGATTTTCCTTCAGCTCGACGGACAAGCATTTTCTTGCTGTTTCACCGAGTGCAAACTGTCCGTGTAGCTCTCGCTCAGCGAAATGCGTTTGGAGAGAAACACTTGCTGGAGTAGCTTTTCGCTGGGCAAGACTTTCAACACAGCACCACAATTCGGGCAAGGAGCAGGAGAAAGGAAGACCATCTTTTGGTCCTGGCACGTTCTTCTGGGCGAGACGCCTATCCGCCTCTTCGCTCCCTGCAAGGCTGTAAGCTTGGCGCTGGTACTTGCAAGGGAGAAGGCAGGTGCAGAGAGCACCGCCGTCTGCCGGCGCTGTGCAGGCTGGAAAGGAAAGAGGGCTACCACTAGGATGTGCTGCAAATACAGGTTTCCACGCGTCGAGGGTAAGCTCCGGCTAAGCTCGTTGACCTCAAACTGTTCTCTGTGCGAGACTTAGCTGAGAAGCTTTCCGTTAAGATTCAGGCTACCACGCAGACCGAATGTGCTGCTACCTAGCGCTGAGAGAGAAAGTGCAGAGGCCAGGCGTGTTTGGGCAGAGGCAGCAGCCTGGAGGCTTTCGCTGCCAGCACCGTGCTCTCTGGGCGAGAAGCAGACGACTGTTCGTCTCCAGCTAAACGAAAGCGCGACCTGCTACGAAGAGCATAAGAACGAAGGCAGAGCAGCAGGCTGCTGTGCGAATCGCCCAGGCTGCAAGAGGAAGCGTGCGTGGCACTCGCTTGTTTGCGGATTCACTTTAGCAGTCGGAAGCAGAAAGTTCAACCTGCGGCTACTTGTGCTGCTACCTATTTCTCTTCCAGTATTCCCTGGAACCAATTCTGCTAGCTTCATGCTTGGCGATGCAGAGATGACAGTGGTAGATGCGGTGGAGAAGGGAAAAACAGAGTGCAGAGGACAGTTTCTGGTGCTTGACGTGAGGCAAGGGGAAGGTTCAGCCCAGCAGAGGCTGTTACCCCTGGAGCCTTTTTCTTTGGCAGCAGCTGCTGCAAGTGGGCAAGGGAGCTGCGAGAGTGAAGAAGGGGACGGTCCATCTAGCTGAGGAAAGAAGAAGCTCCCCGAGGCGCAGTTTGTTGCGCTCAGTTTCAAGGCTGCCTGGAGGAGGGGGGGGCTTGAAGAACGCCTTCTTTCTGGACGCCTCCTTCTGGCTGTGCTCCAGCTGCATGCACTCTGCAGCACGGAAGGTTTAGGAACGTGCTGCTGGCCAGCTTGTGTCCAGGAGTGCAAGGGCTGCGCCTTCCTTTCTGAAGCAGCCAGAGCATTCTCAGCTGCATGTGCTTGTGAAGCAGCTCTTGGCTGGACATTTGAAATTGGCTCCCCTGAGTACATGAGCCCGGTGCCCAGCTGCTTGGTTCTTCGCCTTCTGTGCTCTGGACAGAAGTGAAGCCCAGCCATGGCTTGGAGCTTTGCCGCTCTTCAGCGTGAACACTGCACGCAGCCACAGTGTGCTGTGCAGGGATTTTCCTTCAGCTCGACGGACAAGCATTTTCTTGCTGTTTCACCGAGTGCAAACTGTCCGTGTAGCTCTCGCTCAGCGAAATGCGTTTGGAGAGAAACACTTGCTGGAGTAGCTTTTCGCTGGGCAAGACTTTCAACACAGCACCACAATTCGGGCAAGGAGCAGCAGAAAGGAAGACCATCTTTTGGTCCTGGCACCTTCTTCTGGGCGAGACGCCTATCCGCCTCTTCGCTCCCTGCAAGGCTGTAAGCTTGGCGCTGGTACTTGCAAGGGAGAAGGCAGGTGCAGAGAGCACCGCCGTCTGCCGGCGCTGTGCAGGCTGGAAAGGAAAGAGGGCTACCACTAGGATGTGCTGCAAATACAGGTTTGCACGCGTCGAGGGTAAGCTCCGGCTAAGCTCGTTGACCTCAAACTGTTCTCTGTGCGAGACTTAGCTGAGAAGCTTTCCGTTAAGATTCAGGCTACCACGCAGACCGAATGTGCTGCTACCTAGCGCTGAGAGAGAAAGTGCAGAGGCCAGGCGTGTTTGGGCAGAGGCAGCAGCCTGGAGGCTTTCGCTGCCAGCACCGTGCTCTCTGGGCGAGAAGCAGACGACTGTTCGTCTCCAGCTAAACGAAAGCGCGACCTGCTACGAAGAGCATAAGAACGAAGGCAGAGCAGCAGGCTGCTGTGCGAATCGCCCAGGCTGCAAGAGGAAGCGTGCGTGGCACTCGCTTGTTTGCGGATTCACTTTAGCAGTCGGAAGCAGAAAGTTCAACCTGCGGCTACTTGTGCTGCTACCTATTTCTCTTCCAGTATTCCCTGGAACCAATTCTGCTAGCTTCATGCTTGGCGATGCAGAGATGACAGTGGTAGATGCGGTGGAGAAGGGAAAAACAGAGTGCAGAGGACAGTTTCTGGTGCTTGACGTGAGGCAAGGGGAAGGTTCAGCCCAGCAGAGGCTGTTACCCCTGGAGCCTTTTTCTTTGGCAGCAGCTGCTGCAAGTGGGCAAGGGAGCTGCGAGAGTGAAGAAGGGGACGGTCCATCTAGCTGAGGAAAGAAGAAGCTCCCCGAGGCGCAGTTTGTTGTGCTCAGTTTCAAGGCTGCCTGGAGGAGGGGGGGACTTGAAGAACGCCTTCTTTCTGGACGCCTCCTTCTGGCTGTGCTGCAGCTGCATGCACTCTGCAGCACGGAAGGTTTAGGAACCTGCTGCTGGCCAGCTTGTGTCCAGGAGTGCAAGGGCTGCGCCTTCCTTTCTGAAGCAGCCAGAGCATTCTCAGCTGCATGTGCTTGTGAAGCAGCTCTTGGCTGGACATTTGAAATTGGCTCCCCTGAGGACATGAGCCCGGTGCCCAGCTGCTTGGTTCTTCGCCTTCTGTGCTCTGGACAGAAGTGAAGCCCAGCCATGGCTTGGAGCTTTGCCGCTCTTCAGCGTGAACACTGCACGCAGCCACAGTGTGCTGTGCAGGGATTTTCCTTCAGCTCGACGGACAAGCATTTTCTTGCTGTTTCACCGAGTGCAAACTGTCCGTGTAGCTCTCGCTCAGCGAAATGCGTTTGGAGAGAAACACTTGCTGGAGTAGCTTTTCGCTGGGCAAGACTTTCAACACAGCACCACAATTCGGGCAAGGAGCAGGAGAAAGGAAGACCATCTTTTGGTCCTGGCACGTTCTTCTGGGCGACACGCCTATCCGCCTCTTCGCTCCCTGCAAGGCTGTAAGCTTGGCGCTGGTACTTGCAAGGGAGAAGGCAGGTGCAGAGAGCACCGCCGTCTGCCGGCGCTGTGCAGGCTGGAAAGGAAAGAGGGCTACCACTAGGATGTGCTGCAAATACAGGTTTCCACGCGTCGAGGGTAAGCTCCGGCTAAGCTCGTTGACCTCAAACTGTTCTCTGTGCGAGACTTAGCTGAGAAGCTTTCCGTTAAGATTCAGGCTACCACGCAGACCGAATGTGCTGCTACCTAGCGCTGAGAGAGAAAGTGCAGAGGCCAGGCGTGTTTGGGCAGAGGCAGCAGCCTGGAGCATTTCTCTGCCGGCACCGTGCTCTCTGGGCGAGAAGTAGACACCGGTTCCACTCCGGCACAATGAAGGCGCAGAGCACGGAGCTGGTATGCGCATGGCACAGGCTGCAAGAGGAAGCGTGGCTGCCTCTCGCTTGTGTGCGGATTCACGTTAGCACTTGAAAACAGAAAGTTCAACCTGCGGCCACTTGTGCTGCTACCTATTTCTCTTCCAGCTTTGCCTGGAAAGAATTGTGCCCAGCTTGATGCTTGGAGATGCAGAGATGACAGTGGTAGATGCAGCGGAGACTGGAAATACAGCGTGCAGCGGAGAGCTTCTGGTGCTTTGACGTGAGGCAAGGGGAAAGTGCAGCCCAGCAGAGGCTTTGACTTCTGGAGCCTTTTTCTTTGGCAGCAGCTGCTGCACGTGGGCAACGGAGCTGCGAGAGTGAAGAAAGGGACGGTCCATCTATCTGAGGAAGAAGCTCCTCGAGGCGCAGTGTGTTGTGCTCAGTTGCAAGGCTGCCTGGAGGAGGGGGGGACTTGAAGAACGCCTTCTTTCTGGACGCCTCCTTCTGGCTGTGCTCCAGCTGCATGCACTCTGCAGCACGGAAGGTTTAGGAACCTGCTGCTGGCCAGCTTGTGTCCAGGAGTGCAAGGGCTGCGCCTTCCTTTCTGAAGCAGCCAGAGCATTCTCAGCTGCATGTGCTTGTGAAGCAGCTCTTGGCTGGACATTTGAAATTGGCTCCCCTGAGTACATGAGCCCGGTGCCCAGCTGCTTGGTTCTTCGCCTTCTGTGCTCTGGACAGAAGTGAAGCCCAGCCATGGCTTGGAGCTTTGCCGCTCTTCAGCGGGAACACTGCACGCAGCCACAGTGTGCTGTGCAGGGAGTTTCCTTCAGCTCGGCGGACAAGCATTTTCTTGCTGTTTCACCGAGTCCAAACTGTCCGTGTAGCTCTCGCTCAGCGAAATGCGTCAGGAGAGAACCACTTGCTGGAGTAGCTTTTCGCTGGGCAAGACTTTCAACACAGCACCACAATTCGGGCAAGGAGCAGGAGAAAGGAAGACCATCTTTCCGTCCTGGCACGTTCTTCTGGGCGGCACGCCTATCCGCCTCTTCGCTCCCTGCAAGGCTGTAAGCTTGGCGCTGGTACTTGCAAGTGGGAAGGCAGGTGCAGAGAGCACCGCCGTCTGCCGGCGCTGTGCAGGCTGCAAAGGGAAGAGGGCTACCACTAGGATGTGCTGCAAATACAGGTTTCCACGCGTCGAGGGTAAGCTCCGCATAAGGTAAGCTCGTTGACCTCAAACTGTTCTCTGTGCGAGACGTAGCTGAGAAGCTTTCCGTTAAGATTCAGGCTACCACGCAGACCGAATGTGCTGCTACCTAGCGCTGAGAGAGAAAGTGCAGAGGCCAGGCGTGTTTGGGCAGAGGCAGCAGCCTGGAGCATTTCTCTGCCGGCACCGTGCTCTCTGGGCGAGAAGTAGACACCGGTTCCACTCCGGCACAATGAAGGCGCAGAGCACGGAGCTGGTATGCGCATGGCACAGGCTGCAAGAGGAAGCGTGGCTGCCTCTCGCTTGTGTGCGGATTCACGTTAGCACTTGAAAACAGAAAGTTCAACCTGCGGCCACTTGTGCTGCTACCTATTTCTCTTCCAGCTTTGCCTGGAAAGAATTGTGCCCAGCTTGATGCTTGGAGATGCAGAGATGACAGTGGTAGATGCAGCGGAGACTGGAAATACAGCGTGCAGCGGAGAGTTTCTGGTGCTTTGACGTGAGGCAAGGGGAAAGTGCAGCCCAGCAGAGGCTTTGACTTCCGGAGCCTTTTTCTTTGGCAGCAGCTGCTGCACGTGGGCAACGGAGCTGCGAGAGTGAAGAAGGGGACGGTCCATCTAGCTGAGGAAAGAAGAAGCTCCCCGAGGCGCAGTTTGTTGTGCTCAGTTTCAAGGCTGCCTGGAGGAGGGGGGGACTTGAAGAACGCCTTCTTTCTGGACGCCTCCTTCTGGCTGTGCTCCAGCTGCATGCACTCTGCAGCACTGAAGGTTTAGGAACCTGCTTGTGGCCAGCTTGTGTCCAGGAGTGCAAGGGCTGCGCCTTCCTTTCTGAAGCAGCCAGAGCATTCTCAGCTGCAGCTGCTTGTGAAGCAGCTCTTGGCTGGACATTTGAAATTGGCTCCCCTGAGTACATGAGCCCGGTGCCCAGCTGCTTGGTTCTTCGCCTTCTGTGCTCTGGACAGAAGTGAAGCCCAGCCATGGCTTGGAGCTTTGCCGCTCTTCAGCGGGAACACTGCACGCAGCCACAGTGTGCTGTGCAGGGAGTTTCCTTCAGCTCGGCGGACAAGCATTTTCTTGCTGTTTCACCGAGTGCAAACTGTCCGTGTAGCTCTCGCTCAGCGAAATGCGTCAGGAGAGAACCACTTGCTGGAGTAGCTTTTCGCTGGGCAAGACTTTCAACACAGCACCACAATTCGGGCAAGGAGCAGGAGAAAGGAAGACCATCTTTCCGTCCTGGCACGTTCTTCTGGGCGACACGCCTATCCGCCTCTTCGCTCCCTGCAAGGCTGTAAGCTTGGCGCTGGTACTTGCAAGTGGGAAGGCAGGTGCAGAGAGCACCGCGATCTGTGCACTGCGCGCTGTGCAGGCTGCAAAGGGAAGAGGGCTACCACTAGGATGTGCTGCAAATACAGGTTTCCACGCGTCGAGGGTAAGCTCCGCATAAGGTAAGCTCGTTGACCTCAAACTGTGCGAGACGTAGCTGAGAAGCTTTCCGTTAAGATTCAGGCTACCACGCAGACCGAATGTGCTGCTACCTAGCGCTGAGAGAGAAAGTGCAGAGGCCAGGCGTGTTTGGGCAGAGGCAGCAGCCTGGAGCATTTCTCTGCCGGCACCGTGCTCTCTGGGCGAGAAGTAGACACCGGTTCCACTCCGGCACAATGAAGGCGCAGAGCACGGAGCTGGTATGCGCATGGCACAGGCTGCAAGAGGAAGCGTGGCTGCCTCTCGCTTGTGTGCGGATTCACGTTAGCACTTGAAAACAGAAAGTTCAACCTGCGGCCACTTGTGCTGCTACCTATTTCTCTTCCAGCTTTGCCTGGAAAGAATTGTGCCCAGCTTGATGCTTGGAGATGCAGAGATGACAGTGGTAGATGCAGCGGAGACTGGAAATACAGCGTGCAGCGGAGAGTTTCTGGTGCTTTGACGTGAGGCAAGGGGAAAGTGCAGCCCAGCAGAGGCTTTGACTTCCGGAGCCTTTTTCTTTGGCAGCAGCTGCTGCACGTGGGCAACGGAGCTGCGAGAGTGAAGAAGGGGACGGTCCATCTATCTGAGGAAGAAGCTCCTCGAGGCGCAGTGTGTTGTGCTCAGTTGCAAGGCTGCCTGGAGGAGGGGGGGACTTGAAGAACGCCTTCTTTCTGGACGCCTCCTTCTGGCTGTGCTCCAGCTGCATGCACTCTGCAGCACGGAAGGTTTAGGAACCTGCTGCTGGCCAGCTTGTGTCCAGGAGTGCAAGGGCTGCGCCTTCCTTTCTGAAGCAGCCAGAGCATTCTCAGCTGCAGCTGCTTGTGAAGCAGCTCTTGGCTGGACATTTGAAATTGGCTCCCCTGAGTACATGAGCCCGGTTGCCCAGCTGCTTGGTTCTTCGCCTTCTGTGCTCTGGACAGAAGTGAAGCCCAGCCATGGCTTGGAGCTTTGCCGCTCTTCAGCGTGAACACTGCACGCAGCCACAGTGTGCTGTGCAGGGATTTTCCTTCAGCTCGACGGACAAGCATTTTCTTGCTGTTTCACCGAGTGCAAACTGTCCGTGTAGCTCTCGCTCAGCGAAATGCGTTTGGAGAGAAACACTTGCTGGAGTAGCTTTTCGCTGGGCAAGACTTTCAACACAGCACCACAATTCGGGCAAGGAGCAGGAGAAAGGAAGACCATCTTTTGGTCCTGGCACGTTCTTCTGGGCGAGACGCCTATCCGCCTCTTCGCTCCCTGCAAGGCTGTAAGCTTGGCGCTGGTACTTGCAAGGGAGAAGGCAGGTGCAGAGAGCACCGCCGTCTGCCGGCGCTGTGCAGGCTGGAAAGGAAAGAGGGCTACCACTAGGATGTGCTGCAAATACAGGTTTCCACGCGTCGAGGGTAAGCTCCGGCTAAGCTCGTTGACCTCAAACTGTTCTCTGTGCGAGACGTAGCTGAGAAGCTTTCCGTTAAGATTCAGGCTACCACGCAGACCGAATGTGCTGCTACCTAGCGCTGAGAGAGAAAGTGCAGAGGCCAGGCGTGTTTGGGCAGAGGCAGCAGCCTGGAGGCTTTCGCTGCCAGCACCGTGCTCTCTGGGCGAGAAGCAGACGACTGTTCGTCTCCAGCTAAACGAAAGCGCGACCTGCTACGAAGAGCATAAGAACGAAGGCAGAGCAGCAGGCTGCTGTGCGAATCGCCCAGGCTGCAAGAGGAAGCGTGCGTGGCACTCGCTTGTTTGCGGATTCACTTTAGCAGTCGGAAGCAGAAAGTTCAACCTGCGGCTACTTGTGCTGCTACCTATTTCTCTTCCAGTATTCCCTGGAACCAATTCTGCTAGCTTCATGCTTGGCGATGCAGAGATGACAGTGGTAGATGCGGTGGAGAAGGGAAAAACAGAGTGCAGAGGACAGTTTCTGGTGCTTGACGTGAGGCAAGGGGAAGGTTCAGCCCAGCAGAGGCTGTTACCCCTGGAGCCTTTTTCTTTGGCAGCAGCTGCTGCAAGTGGGCAAGGGAGCTGCGAGAGTGAAGAAGGGGACGGTCCATCTAGCTGAGGAAAGAAGAAGCTCCCCGAGGCGCAGTTTGTTGTGCTCAGTTTCAAGGCTGCCTGGAGGAGGGGGGGACTTGAAGAACGCCTTCTTTCTGGACGCCTCCTTCTGGCTGTGCTCCAGCTGCATGCACTCTGCAGCACGGAAGGTTTAGGAACCTGCTGCTGGCCAGCTTGTGTCCAGGAGTGCAAGGGCTGCGCCTTCCTTTCTGAAGCAGCCAGAGCATTCTCAGCTGCATGTGCTTGTGAAGCAGCTCTTGGCTGGACATTTGAAATTGGCTCCCCTGAGTACATGAGCCCGGTGCCCAGCTGCTTGGTTCTTCGCCTTCTGTGCTCTGGACAGAAGTGAAGCCCAGCCATGGCTTGGAGCTTTGCCGCTCTTCAGCGTGAACACTGCACGCAGCCACAGTGTGCTGTGCAGGGATTTTCCTTCAGCTCGACGGACAAGCATTTTCTTGCTGTTTCACCGAGTGCAAACTGTCCGTGTAGCTCTCGCTCAGCGAAATGCGTTTGGAGAGAAACACTTGCTGGAGTAGCTTTTCGCTGGGCAAGACTTTCAACACAGCACCACAATTCGGGCAAGGAGCAGGAGAAAGGAAGACCATCTTTTGGTCCTGGCACCTTCTTCTGGGCGGCACGCCTATCCGCCTCTTCGCTCCCTGCAAGGCTGTAAGCTTGGCGCTGGTACTTGCAAGGGAGAAGGCAGGTGCAGAGAGCACCGCCGTCTGCCGGCGCTGTGCAGGCTGGAAAGGAAAGAGGGCTACCACTAGGATGTGCTGCAAATACAGGTTTCCACGCGTCGAGGGTAAGCTCCGGCTAAGCTCGTTGACCTCAAACTGTTCTCTGTGCGAGACGTAGCTGAGAAGCTTTCCGTTAAGATTCAGGCTACCACGCAGACCGAATGTGCTGCTACCTAGCGCTGAGAGAGAAAGTGCAGAGGCCAGGCGTGTTTGGGCAGAGGCAGCAGCCTGGAGGCTTTCGCTGCCAGCACCGTGCTCTCTGGGCGAGAAGCAGACGACTGTTCGTCTCCAGCTAAACGAAAGCGCGACCTGCTACGAAGAGCATAAGAACGAAGGCAGAGCAGCAGGCTGCTGTGCGAATCGCCCAGGCTGCAAGAGGAAGCGTGCGTGGCACTCGCTTGTTTGCGGATTCACTTTAGCAGTCGGAAGCAGAAAGTTCAACCTGCGGCTACTTGTGCTGCTACCTATTTCTCTTCCAGTATTCCCTGGAACCAATTCTGCTAGCTTCATGCTTGGCGATGCAGAGATGACAGTGGTAGATGCGGTGGAGAAGGGAAAAACAGAGTGCAGAGGACAGTTTCTGGTGCTTGACGTGAGGCAAGGGGAAGGTTCAGCCCAGCAGAGGCTGTTACCCCTGGAGCCTTTTTCTTTGGCAGCAGCTGCTGCAAGTGGGCAAGGGAGCTGCGAGAGTGAAGAAGGGGACGGTCCATCTAGCTGAGGAAAGAAGAAGCTCCCCGAGGCGCAGTTTGTTGTGCTCAGTTTCAAGGCTGCCTGGAGGAGGGGGGGACTTGAAGAACGCCTTCTTTCTGGACGCCTCCTTCTGGCTGTGCTCCAGCTGCATGCACTCTGCAGCACGGAACGTTTAGGAACCTGCTGCTGGCCAGCTTGTGTCCAGGAGTGCAAGGGCTGCGCCTTCCTTTCTGAAGCAGCCAGAGCATTCTCAGCTGCATGTGCTTGTGAAGCAGCTCTTGGCTGGACATTTGAAATTGGCTCCCCTGAGTACATGAGCCCGGTGCCCAGCTGCTTGGTTCTTCGCCTTCTGTGCTCTGGACAGAAGTGAAGCCCAGCCATGGCTTGGAGCTTTGCCGCTCTTCAGCGTGAACACTGCACGCAGCCACAGTGTGCTGTGCAGGGATTTTCCTTCAGCTCGACGGACAAGCATTTTCTTGCTGTTTCACCGAGTGCAAACTGTCCGTGTAGCTCTCGCTCAGCGAAATGCGTTTGGAGAGAAACACTTGCTGGAGTAGCTTTTCGCTGGGCAAGACTTTCAACACAGCACCACAATTCGGGCAAGGAGCAGGAGAAAGGAAGACCATCTTTTGGTCCTGGCACCTTCTTCTGGGCGAGACGCCTATCCGCCTCTTCGCTCCCTGCAAGGCTGTAAGCTTGGCGCTGGTACTTGCAAGGGAGAAGGCAGGTGCAGAGAGCACCGCCGTCTGCCGGCGCTGTGCAGGCTGGAAAGGAAAGAGGGCTACCACTAGGATGTGCTGCAAATACAGGTTTCCACGCGTCGAGGGTAAGCTCCGGCTAAGCTCGTTGACCTCAAACTGTTCTCTGTGCGAGACGTAGCTGAGAAGCTTTCCGTTAAGATTCAGGCTACCACGCAGACCGAATGTGCTGCTACCTAGCGCTGAGAGAGAAAGTGCAGAGGCCAGGCGTGTTTGGGCAGAGGCAGCAGCCTGGAGGCTTTCGCTGCCAGCACCGTGCTCTCTGGGCGAGAAGCAGACGACTGTTCGTCTCCAGCTAAACGAAAGCGCGACCTGCTACGAAGAGCATAAGAACGAAGGCAGAGCAGCAGGCTGCTGTGCGAATCGCCCAGGCTGCAAGAGGAAGCGTGCGTGGCACTCGCTTGTTTGCGGATTCACTTTAGCAGTCGGAAGCAGAAAGTTCAACCTGCGGCTACTTGTGCTGCTACCTATTTCTCTTCCAGTATTCCCTGGAACCAATTCTGCTAGCTTCATGCTTGGCGATGCAGAGATGACAGTGGTAGATGCGGTGGAGAAGGGAAAAACAGAGTGCAGAGGACAGTTTCTGGTGCTTGACGTGAGGCAAGGGGAAGGTTCAGCCCAGCAGAGGCTGTTACCCCTGGAGCCTTTTTCTTTGGCAGCAGCTGCTGCAAGTGGGCAAGGGAGCTGCGAGAGTGAAGAAGGGGACGGTCCATCTAGCTGAGGAAAGAAGAAGCTCCCCGAGGCGCAGTTTGTTGTGCTCAGTTTCAAGGCTGCCTGGAGGAGGGGGGGACTTGAAGAACGCCTTCTTTCTGGACGCCTCCTTCTGGCTGTGCTGCAGCTGCATGCACTCTGCAGCACGGAAGGTTTAGGAACCTGCTGCTGGCCAGCTTGTGTCCAGGAGTGCAAGGGCTGCGCCTTCCTTTCTGAAGCAGCCAGAGCATTCTCAGCTGCATGTGCTTGTGAAGCAGCTCTTGGCTGGACATTTGAAATTGGCTCCCCTGAGTACATGAGCCCGGTGCCCAGCTGCTTGGTTCTTCGCCTTCTGTGCTCTGGACAGAAGTGAAGCCCAGCCATGGCTTGGAGCTTTGCCGCTCTTCAGCGTGAACACTGCACGCAGCCACAGTGTGCTGTGCAGGGATTTTCCTTCAGCTCGACGGACAAGCATTTTCTTGCTGTTTCACCGAGTGCAAACTGTCCGTGTAGCTCTCGCTCAGCGAAATGCGTTTGGAGAGAAACACTTGCTGGAGTAGCTTTTCGCTGGGCAAGACTTTCAACACAGCACCACAATTCGGGCAAGGAGCAGGAGAAAGGAAGACCATCTTTTGGTCCTGGCACGTTCTTCTGGGCGAGACGCCTATCCGCCTCTTCGCTCCCTGCAAGGCTGTAAGCTTGGCGCTGGTACTTGCAAGGGAGAAGGCAGGTGCAGAGAGCACCGCCGTCTGCCGGCGCTGTGCAGGCTGGAAAGGAAAGAGGGCTACCACTAGGATGTGCTGCAAATACAGGTTTGCACGCGTCGAGGGTAAGCTCCGGCTAAGCTCGTTGACCTCAAACTGTTCTCTGTGCGAGACGTAGCTGAGAAGCTTTCCGTTAAGATTCAGGCTACCACGCAGACCGAATGTGCTGCTACCTAGCGCTGAGAGAGAAAGTGCAGAGGCCAGGCGTGTTTGGGCAGAGGCAGCAGCCTGGAGGCTTTCGCTGCCAGCACCGTGCTCTCTGGGCGAGAAGCAGACGACTGTTCGTCTCCAGCTAAACGAAAGCGCGACCTGCTACGAAGAGCATAAGAACGAAGGCAGAGCAGCAGGCTGCTGTGCGAATCGCCCAGGCTGCAAGAGGAAGCGTGCGTGGCACTCGCTTGTTTGCGGATTCACTTTAGCAGTCGGAAGCAGAAAGTTCAACCTGCGGCTACTTGTGCTGCTACCTATTTCTCTTCCAGTATTCCCTGGAACCAATTCTGCTAGCTTCATGCTTGGCGATGCAGAGATGACAGTGGTAGATGCGGTGGAGAAGGGAAAAACAGAGTGCAGAGGACAGTTTCTGGTGCTTGACGTGAGGCAAGGGGAAGGTTCAGCCCAGCAGAGGCTGTTACCCCTGGAGCCTTTTTCTTTGGCAGCAGCTGCTGCAAGTGGGCAAGGGAGCTGCGAGAGTGAAGAAGGGGACGGTCCATCTAGCTGAGGAAAGAAGAAGCTCCCCGAGGCGCAGTTTGTTGTGCTCAGTTTCAAGGCTGCCTGGAGGAGGGGGGGACTTGAAGAACGCCTTCTTTCTGGACGCCTCCTTCTGGCTGTGCTCCAGCTGCATGCACTCTGCAGCACGGAAGGTTTAGGAACCTGCTGCTGGCCAGCTTGTGTCCAGGAGTGCAAGGGCTGCGCCTTCCTTTCTGAAGCAGCCAGAGCATTCTCAGCTGCATGTGCTTGTGAAGCAGCTCTTGGCTGGACATTTGAAATTGGCTCCCCTGAGTACATGAGCCCGGTGCCCAGCTGCTTGGTTCTTCGCCTTCTGTGCTCTGGACAGAAGTGAAGCCCAGCCATGGCTTGGAGCTTTGCCGCTCTTCAGCGTGAACACTGCACGCAGCCACAGTGTGCTGTGCAGGGATTTTCCTTCAGCTCGACGGACAAGCATTTTCTTGCTGTTTCACCGAGTGCAAACTGTCCGTGTAGCTCTCGCTCAGCGAAATGCGTTTGGAGAGAAACACTTGCTGGAGTAGCTTTTCGCTGGGCAAGACTTTCAACACAGCACCACAATTCGGGCAAGGAGCAGGAGAAAGGAAGACCATCTTTTGGTCCTGGCACCTTCTTCTGGGCGACACGCCTATCCGCCTCTTCGCTCCCTGCAAGGCTGTAAGCTTGGCGCTGGTACTTGCAAGGGAGAAGGCAGGTGCAGAGAGCACCGCCGTCTGCCGGCGCTGTGCAGGCTGGAAAGGAAAGAGGGCTACCACTAGGATGTGCTGCAAATACAGGTTTCCACGCGTCGAGGGTAAGCTCCGGCTAAGCTCGTTGACCTCAAACTGTTCTCTGTGCGAGACGTAGCTGAGAAGCTTTCCGTTAAGATTCAGGCTACCACGCAGACCGAATGTGCTGCTACCTAGCGCTGAGAGAGAAAGTGCAGAGGCCAGGCGTGTTTGGGCAGAGGCAGCAGCCTGGAGGCTTTCGCTGCCAGCACCGTGCTCTCTGGGCGAGAAGCAGACGACTGTTCGTCTCCAGCTAAACGAAAGCGCGACCTGCTACGAAGAGCATAAGAACGAAGGCAGAGCAGCAGGCTGCTGTGCGAATCGCCCAGGCTGCAAGAGGAAGCGTGCGTGGCACTCGCTTGTTTGCGGATTCACTTTAGCAGTCGGAAGCAGAAAGTTCAACCTGCGGCTACTTGTGCTGCTACCTATTTCTCTTCCAGTATTCCCTGGAACCAATTCTGCTAGCTTCATGCTTGGCGATGCAGAGATGACAGTGGTAGATGCGGTGGAGAAGGGAAAAACAGAGTGCAGAGGACAGTTTCTGGTGCTTGACGTGAGGCAAGGGGAAGGTTCAGCCCAGCAGAGGCTGTTACCCCTGGAGCCTTTTTCTTTGGCAGCAGCTGCTGCAAGTGGGCAAGGGAGCTGCGAGAGTGAAGAAGGGGACGGTCCATCTAGCTGAGGAAAGAAGAAGCTCCCCGAGGCGCAGTTTGTTGTGCTCAGTTTCAAGGCTGCCTGGAGGAGGGGGGGACTTGAAGAACGCCTTCTTTCTGGACGCCTCCTTCTGGCTGTGCTCCAGCTGCATGCACTCTGCAGCACGGAAGGTTTAGGAACCTGCTGCTGGCCAGCTTGTGTCCAGGAGTGCAAGGGCTGCGCCTTCCTTTCTGAAGCAGCCAGAGCATTCTCAGCTGCATGTGCTTGTGAAGCAGCTCTTGGCTGGACATTTGAAATTGGCTCCCCTGAGTACATGAGCCCGGTGCCCAGCTGCTTGGTTCTTCGCCTTCTGTGCTCTGGACAGAAGTGAAGCCCAGCCATGGCTTGGAGCTTTGCCGCTCTTCAGCGTGAACACTGCACGCAGCCACAGTGTGCTGTGCAGGGATTTTCCTTCAGCTCGACGGACAAGCATTTTCTTGCTGTTTCACCGAGTGCAAACTGTCCGTGTAGCTCTCGCTCAGCGAAATGCGTTTGGAGAGAAACACTTGCTGGAGTAGCTTTTCGCTGGGCAAGACTTTCAACACAGCACCACAATTCGGGCAAGGAGCAGGAGAAAGGAAGACCATCTTTTGGTCCTGGCACGTTCTTCTGGGCGAGACGCCTATCCGCCTCTTCGCTCCCTGCAAGGCTGTAAGCTTGGCGCTGGTACTTGCAAGGGAGAAGGCAGGTGCAGAGAGCACCGCCGTCTGCCGGCGCTGTGCAGGCTGGAAAGGAAAGAGGGCTACCACTAGGATGTGCTGCAAATACAGGTTTCCACGCGTCGAGGGTAAGCTCCGGCTAAGCTCGTTGACCTCAAACTGTTCTCTGTGCGAGACGTAGCTGAGAAGCTTTCCGTTAAGATTCAGGCTACCACGCAGACCGAATGTGCTGCTACCTAGCGCTGAGAGAGAAAGTGCAGAGGCCAGGCGTGTTTGGGCAGAGGCAGCAGCCTGGAGGCTTTCGCTGCCAGCACCGTGCTCTCTGGGCGAGAAGCAGACGACTGTTCGTCTCCAGCTAAACGAAAGCGCGACCTGCTACGAAGAGCATAAGAACGAAGGCAGAGCAGCAGGCTGCTGTGCGAATCGCCCAGGCTGCAAGAGGAAGCGTGCGTGGCACTCGCTTGTTTGCGGATTCACTTTAGCAGTCGGAAGCAGAAAGTTCAACCTGCGGCTACTTGTGCTGCTACCTATTTCTCTTCCAGTATTCCCTGGAACCAATTCTGCTAGCTTCATGCTTGGCGATGCAGAGATGACAGTGGTAGATGCGGTGGAGAAGGGAAAAACAGAGTGCAGAGGACAGTTTCTGGTGCTTGACGTGAGGCAAGGGGAAGGTTCAGCCCAGCAGAGGCTGTTACCCCTGGAGCCTTTTTCTTTGGCAGCAGCTGCTGCAAGTGGGCAAGGGAGCTGCGAGAGTGAAGAAGGGGACGGTCCATCTAGCTGAGGAAAGAAGAAGCTCCCCGAGGCGCAGTTTGTTGTGCTCAGTTTCAAGGCTGCCTGGAGGAGGGGGGGACTTGAAGAACGCCTTCTTTCTGGACGCCTCCTTCTGGCTGTGCTGCAGCTGCATGCACTCTGCAGCACGGAAGGTTTAGGAACCTGCTGCTGGCGTGGTTGTGTCCAGGAGTGCAAGGGCTGCGCCTTCCTTTCTGAAGCAGCCAGAGCATTCTCAGCTGCATGTGCTTGTGAAGCAGCTCTTGGCTGGACATTTGAAATTGGCTCCCCTGAGTACATGAGCCCGGTGCCCAGCTGCTTGGTTCTTCGCCTTCTGTGCTCTGGACAGAAGTGAAGCCCAGCCATGGCTTGGAGCTTTGCCGCTCTTCAGCGTGAACACTGCACGCAGCCACAGTGTGCTGTGCAGGGATTTTCCTTCAGCTCGACGGACAAGCATTTTCTTGCTGTTTCACCGAGTGCAAACTGTCCGTGTAGCTCTCGCTCAGCGAAATGCGTTTGGAGAGAAACACTTGCTGGAGTAGCTTTTCGCTGGGCAAGACTTTCAACACAGCACCACAATTCGGGCAAGGAGCAGGAGAAAGGAAGACCATCTTTTGGTCCTGGCACCTTCTTCTGGGCGAGACGCCTATCCGCCTCTTCGCTCCCTGCAAGGCTGTAAGCTTGGCGCTGGTACTTGCAAGGGAGAAGGCAGGTGCAGAGAGCACCGCCGTCTGCCGGCGCTGTGCAGGCTGGAAAGGAAAGAGGGCTACCACTAGGATGTGCTGCAAATACAGGTTTCCACGCGTCGAGGGTAAGCTCCGGCTAAGCTCGTTGACCTCAAACTGTTCTCTGTGCGAGACTTAGCTGAGAAGCTTTCCGTTAAGATTCAGGCTACCACGCAGACCGAATGTGCTGCTACCTAGCGCTGAGAGAGAAAGTGCAGAGGCCAGGCGTGTTTGGGCAGAGGCAGCAGCCTGGAGGCTTTCGCTGCCAGCACCGTGCTCTCTGGGCGAGAAGCAGACGACTGTTCGTCTCCAGCTAAACGAAAGCGCGACCTGCTACGAAGAGCATAAGAACGAAGGCAGAGCAGCAGGCTGCTGTGCGAATCGCCCAGGCTGCAAGAGGAAGCGTGCGTGGCACTCGCTTGTTTGCGGATTCACTTTAGCAGTCGGAAGCAGAAAGTTCAACCTGCGGCTACTTGTGCTGCTACCTATTTCTCTTCCAGTATTCCCTGGAACCAATTCTGCTAGCTTCATGCTTGGCGATGCAGAGATGACAGTGGTAGATGCGGTGGAGAAGGGAAAAACAGAGTGCAGAGGACAGTTTCTGGTGCTTGACGTGAGGCAAGGGGAAGGTTCAGCCCAGCAGAGGCTGTTACCCCTGGAGCCTTTTTCTTTGGCAGCAGCTGCTGCAAGTGGGCAAGGGAGCTGCGAGAGTGAAGAAGGGGACGGTCCATCTAGCTGAGGAAAGAAGAAGCTCCCCGAGGCGCAGTTTGTTGTGCTCAGTTTCAAGGCTGCCTGGAGGAGGGGGGGGCTTGAAGAACGCCTTCTTTCTGGACGCCTCCTTCTGGCTGTGCTCCAGCTGCATGCACTCTGCAGCACGGAACGTTTAGGAACCTGCTGCTGGCCAGCTTGTGTCCAGGAGTGCAAGGGCTGCGCCTTCCTTTCTGAAGCAGCCAGAGCATTCTCAGCTGCATGTGCTTGTGAAGCAGCTCTTGGCTGGACATTTGAAATTGGCTCCCCTGAGTACATGAGCCCGGTGCCCAGCTGCTTGGTTCTTCGCCTTCTGTGCTCTGGACAGAAGTGAAGCCCAGCCATGGCTTGGAGCTTTGCCGCTCTTCAGCGGGAACACTGCACGCAGCCACAGTGTGCTGTGCAGGGATTTTCCTTCAGCTCGACGGACAAGCATTTTCTTGCTGTTTCACCGAGTGCAAACTGTCCGTGTAGCTCTCGCTCAGCGAAATGCGTTTGGAGAGAAACACTTGCTGGAGTAGCTTTTCGCTGGGCAAGACTTTCAACACAGCACCACAATTCGGGCAAGGAGCAGGAGAAAGGAAGACCATCTTTTGGTCCTGGCACCTTCTTCTGGGCGAGACGCCTATCCGCCTCTTCGCTCCCTGCAAGGCTGTAAGCTTGGCGCTGGTACTTGCAAGGGAGAAGGCAGGTGCAGAGAGCACCGCCGTCTGCCGGCGCTGTGCAGGCTGGAAAGGAAAGAGGGCTACCACTAGGATGTGCTGCAAATACAGGTTTCCACGCGTCGAGGGTAAGCTCCGGCTAAGCTCGTTGACCTCAAACTGTTCTCTGTGCGAGACGTAGCTGAGAAGCTTTCCGTTAAGATTCAGGCTACCACGCAGACCGAATGTGCTGCTACCTAGCGCTGAGAGAGAAAGTGCAGAGGCCAGGCGTGTTTGGGCAGAGGCAGCAGCCTGGAGGCTTTCGCTGCCAGCATCGTGCTCTCTGGGCGAGAAGCAGACGACTGTTCGTCTCCAGCTAAACGAAAGCGCGACCTGCTACGAAGAGCATAAGAACGAAGGCAGAGCAGCAGGCTGCTGTGCGAATCGCCCAGGCTGCAAGAGGAAGCGTGCGTGGCACTCGCTTGTTTGCGGATTCACTTTAGCAGTCGGAAGCAGAAAGTTCAACCTGCGGCTACTTGTGCTGCTACCTATTTCTCTTCCAGTATTCCCTGGAACCAATTCTGCTAGCTTCATGCTTGGCGATGCAGAGATGACAGTGGTAGATGCGGTGGAGAAGGGAAAAACAGAGTGCAGAGGACAGTTTCTGGTGCTTGACGTGAGGCAAGGGGAAGGTTCAGCCCAGCAGAGCCTGTTACCCCTGGAGCCTTTTTCTTTGGCAGCAGCTGCTGCAAGTGGGCAAGGGAGCTGCGAGAGTGAAGAAGGGGACGGTCCATCTAGCTGAGGAAAGAAGAAGCTCCCCGAGGCGCAGTTTGTTGTGCTCAGTTTCAAGGCTGCCTGGAGGAGGGGGGGACTTGAAGAACGCCTTCTTTCTGGACGCCTCCTTCTGGCTGTGCTGCAGCTGCATGCACTCTGCAGCACGGAAGGTTTAGGAACCTGCTGCTGGCCAGCTTGTGTCCAGGAGTGCAAGGGCTGCGCCTTCCTTTCTGAAGCAGCCAGAGCATTCTCAGCTGCATGTGCTTGTGAAGCAGCTCTTGGCTGGACATTTGAAATTGGCTCCCCTGAGTACATGAGCCCGGTGCCCAGCTGCTTGGTTCTTCGCCTTCTGTGCTCTGGACAGAAGTGAAGCCCAGCCATGGCTTGGAGCTTTGCCGCTCTTCAGCGTGAACACTGCACGCAGCCACAGTGTGCTGTGCAGGGATTTTCCTTCAGCTCGACGGACAAGCATTTTCTTGCTGTTTCACCGAGTGCAAACTGTCCGTGTAGCTCTCGCTCAGCGAAATGCGTTTGGAGAGAAACACTTGCTGGAGTAGCTTTTCGCTGGGCAAGACTTTCAACACAGCACCACAATTCGGGCAAGGAGCAGGAGAAAGGAAGACCATCTTTTGGTCCTGGCACCTTCTTCTGGGCGACACGCCTATCCGCCTCTTCGCTCCCTGCAAGGCTGTAAGCTTGGCGCTGGTACTTGCAAGGGAGAAGGCAGGTGCAGAGAGCACCGCCGTCTGCCGGCGCTGTGCAGGCTGGAAAGGAAAGAGGGCTACCACTAGGATGTGCTGCAAATACAGGTTTCCACGCGTCGAGGGTAAGCTCCGGCTAAGCTCGTTGACCTCAAACTGTTCTCTGTGCGAGACTTAGCTGAGAAGCTTTCCGTTAAGATTCAGGCTACCACGCAGACCGAATGTGCTGCTACCTAGCGCTGAGAGAGAAAGTGCAGAGGCCAGGCGTGTTTGGGCAGAGGCAGCAGCCTGGAGGCTTTCGCTGCCAGCACCGTGCTCTCTGGGCGAGAAGCAGACGACTGTTCGTCTCCAGCTAAACGAAAGCGCGACCTGCTACGAAGAGCATAAGAACGAAGGCAGAGCAGCAGGCTGCTGTGCGAATCGCCCAGGCTGCAAGAGGAAGCGTGCGTGGCACTCGCTTGTTTGCGGATTCACTTTAGCAGTCGGAAGCAGAAAGTTCAACCTGCGGCTACTTGTGCTGCTACCTATTTCTCTTCCAGTATTCCCTGGAACCAATTCTGCTAGCTTCATGCTTGGCGATGCAGAGATGACAGTGGTAGATGCGGTGGAGAAGGGAAAAACAGAGTGCAGAGGACAGTTTCTGGTGCTTGACGTGAGGCAAGGGGAAGGTTCAGCCCAGCAGAGGCTGTTACCCCTGGAGCCTTTTTCTTTGGCAGCAGCTGCTGCAAGTGGGCAAGGGAGCTGCGAGAGTGAAGAAGGGGACGGTCCATCTAGCTGAGGAAAGAAGAAGCTCCCCGAGGCGCAGTTTGTTGTGCTCAGTTTCAAGGCTGCCTGGAGGAGGGGGGGGCTTGAAGAACGCCTTCTTTCTGGACGCCTCCTTCTGGCTGTGCTCCAGCTGCATGCACTCTGCAGCACGGAAGGTTTAGGAACCTGCTGCTGGCCAGCTTGTGTCCAGGAGTGCAAGGGCTGCGCCTTCCTTTCTGAAGCAGCCAGAGCATTCTCAGCTGCATGTGCTTGTGAAGCAGCTCTTGGCTGGACATTTGAAATTGGCTCCCCTGAGTACATGAGCCCGGTGCCCAGCTGCTTGGTTCTTCGCCTTCTGTGCTCTGGACAGAAGTGAAGCCCAGCCATGGCTTGGAGCTTTGCCGCTCTTCAGCGTGAACACTGCACGCAGCCACAGTGTGCTGTGCAGGGATTTTCCTTCAGCTCGACGGACAAGCATTTTCTTGCTGTTTCACCGAGTGCAAACTGTCCGTGTAGCTCTCGCTCAGCGAAATGCGTTTGGAGAGAAACACTTGCTGGAGTAGCTTTTCGCTGGGCAAGACTTTCAACACAGCACCACAATTCGGGCAAGGAGCAGGAGAAAGGAAGACCATCTTTTGGTCCTGGCACGTTCTTCTGGGCGACACGCCTATCCGCCTCTTCGCTCCCTGCAAGGCTGTAAGCTTGGCGCTGGTACTTGCAAGGGAGAAGGCAGGTGCAGAGAGCACCGCCGTCTGCCGGCGCTGTGCAGGCTGGAAAGGAAAGAGGGCTACCACTAGGATGTGCTGCAAATACAGGTTTCCACGCGTCGAGGGTAAGCTCCGGCTAAGCTCGTTGACCTCAAACTGTTCTCTGTGCGAGACGTAGCTGAGAAGCTTTCCGTTAAGATTCAGGCTACCACGCAGACCGAATGTGCTGCTACCTAGCGCTGAGAGAGAAAGTGCAGAGGCCAGGCGTGTTTGGGCAGAGGCAGCAGCCTGGAGGCTTTCGCTGCCAGCACCGTGCTCTCTGGGCGAGAAGCAGACGACTGTTCGTCTCCAGCTAAACGAAAGCGCGACCTGCTACGAAGAGCATAAGAACGAAGGCAGAGCAGCAGGCTGCTGTGCGAATCGCCCAGGCTGCAAGAGGAAGCGTGCGTGGCACTCGCTTGTTTGCGGATTCACTTTAGCAGTCGGAAGCAGAAAGTTCAACCTGCGGCTACTTGTGCTGCTACCTATTTCTCTTCCAGTATTCCCTGGAACCAATTCTGCTAGCTTCATGCTTGGCGATGCAGAGATGACAGTGGTAGATGCGGTGGAGAAGGGAAAAACAGAGTGCAGAGGACAGTTTCTGGTGCTTGACGTGAGGCAAGGGGAAGGTTCAGCCCAGCAGAGGCTGTTACCCCTGGAGCCTTTTTCTTTGGCAGCAGCTGCTGCAAGTGGGCAAGGGAGCTGCGAGAGTGAAGAAGGGGACGGTCCATCTAGCTGAGGAAAGAAGAAGCTCCCCGAGGCGCAGTTTGTTGTGCTCAGTTTCAAGGCTGCCTGGAGGAGGGGGGG
Organism: Corvus hawaiiensis; assembly: GCF_020740725.1. Taxonomy (NCBI): domain Eukaryota; kingdom Metazoa; phylum Chordata; class Aves; order Passeriformes; family Corvidae; genus Corvus; species Corvus hawaiiensis. The sequence goes on from NC_063216.1 coordinate 8,608,964, forward strand.
ACTTGAAGAACGCCTTCTTTCTGGACGCCTCCTTCTGGCTGTGCTGCAGCTGCATGCACTCTGCAGCACGGAAGGTTTAGGAACCTGCTGCTGGCCAGCTTGTGTCCAGGAGTGCAAGGGCTGCGCCTTCCTTTCTGAAGCAGCCAGAGCATTCTCAGCTGCATGTGCTTGTGAAGCAGCTCTTGGCTGGACATTTGAAATTGGCTCCCCTGAGTACATGAGCCCGGTGCCTAGCTGCTTGGTTCTTCGCCTTCTGTGCTCTGGACAGAAGTGAAGCCCAGCCATGGCTTGGAGCTTTGCCGCTCTTCAGCGTGAACACTGCACGCAGCCACAGTGTGCTGTGCAGGGATTTTCCTTCAGCTCGACGGACAAGCATTTTCTTGCTGTTTCACCGAGTGCAAACTGTCCGTGTAGCTCTCGCTCAGCGAAATGCGTTTGGAGAGAAACACTTGCTGGAGTAGCTTTTCGCTGGGCAAGACTTTCAACACAGCACCACAATTCGGGCAAGGAGCAGGAGAAAGGAAGACCATCTTTTGGTCCTGGCACCTTCTTCTGGGCGACACGCCTATCCGCCTCTTCGCTCCCTGCAAGGCTGTAAGCTTGGCGCTGGTACTTGCAAGGGAGAAGGCAGGTGCAGAGAGCACCGCCGTCTGCCGGCGCTGTGCAGGCTGGAAAGGAAAGAGGGCTACCACTAGGATGTGCTGCAAATACAGGTTTCCACGCGTCGAGGGTAAGCTCCGGCTAAGCTCGTTGACCTCAAACTGTTCTCTGTGCGAGACTTAGCTGAGAAGCTTTCCGTTAAGATTCAGGCTACCACGCAGACCGAATGTGCTGCTACCTAGCGCTGAGAGAGAAAGTGCAGAGGCCAGGCGTGTTTGGGCAGAGGCAGCAGCCTGGAGCATTTCTCTGCCGGCACCGTGCTCTCTGGGCGAGAAGTAGACACCGGTTCCACTCCGGCACAATGAAGGCGCAGAGCACGGAGCTGGTATGCGCATGGCACAGGCTGCAAGAGGAAGCGTGGCTGCCTCTCGCTTGTGTGCGGATTCACGTTAGCACTTGAAAACAGAAAGTTCAACCTGCGGCCACTTGTGCTGCTACCTATTTCTCTTCCAGCTTTGCCTGGAAAGAATTGTGCCCAGCTTGATGCTTGGAGATGCAGAGATGACAGTGGTAGATGCAGCGGAGACTGGAAATACAGCGTGCAGCGGAGAGCTTCTGGTGCTTTGACGTGAGGCAAGGGGAAAGTGCAGCCCAGCAGAGGCTTTGACTTCCGGAGCCTTTTTCTTTGGCAGCAGCTGCTGCACGTGGGCAACGGAGCTGCGAGAGTGAAGAAGGGGACGGTCCATCTAGCTGAGGAAAGAAGAAGCTCCCCGAGGCGCAGTTTGTTGTGCTCAGTTTCAAGGCTGCCTGGAGGAGGGGGGGACTTGAAGAACGCCTTCTTTCTGGACGCCTCCTTCTGGCTGTGCTCCAGCTGCATGCACTCTGCAGCACTGAAGGTTTAGGAACCTGCTTGTGGCCAGCTTGTGTCCAGGAGTGCAAGGGCTGCGCCTTCCTTTCTGAAGCAGCCAGAGCATTCTCAGCTGCAGCTGCTTGTGAAGCAGCTCTTGGCTGGACATTTGAAATTGGCTCCCCTGAGTACATGAGCCCGGTGCCCAGCTGCTTGGTTCTTCGCCTTCTGTGCTCTGGACAGAAGTGAAGCCCAGCCATGGCTTGGAGCTTTGCCGCTCTTCAGCGGGAACACTGCACGCAGCCACAGTGTGCTGTGCAGGGAGTTTCCTTCAGCTCGGCGGACAAGCATTTTCTTGCTGTTTCACCGAGTGCAAACTGTCCGTGTAGCTCTCGCTCAGCGAAATGCGTTTGGAGAGAAACACTTGCTGGAGTAGCTTTTCGCTGGGCAAGACTTTCAACACAGCACCACAATTCGGGCAAGGAGCAGGAGAAAGGAAGACCATCTTTCCGTCCTGGCACGTTCTTCTGGGCGGCACGCCTATCCGCCTCTTCGCTCCCTGCAAGGCTGTAAGCTTGGCGCTGGTACTTGCAAGTGGGAAGGCAGGTGCAGAGAGCACCGCGATCTGTGCACTGCGCGCTGTGCAGGCTGCAAAGGGAAGAGGGCTACCACTAGGATGTGCTGCAAATACAGGTTTCCACGCGTCGAGGGTAAGCTCCGCATAAGGTAAGCTCGTTGACCTCAAACTGTTCTCTGTGCGAGACGTAGCTGAGAAGCTTTCCGTTAAGATTCAGGCTACCACGCAGACCGAATGTGCTGCTACCTAGCGCTGAGAGAGAAAGTGCAGAGGCCAGGCGTGTTTGGGCAGAGGCAGCAGCCTGGAGCATTTCTCTGCCGGCACCGTGCTCTCTGGGCGAGAAGTAGACACCGGTTCCACTCCGGCACAATGAAGGCGCAGAGCACGGAGCTGGTATGCGCATGGCACAGGCTGCAAGAGGAAGCGTGGCTGCCTCTCGCTTGTGTGCGGATTCACGTTAGCACTTGAAAACAGAAAGTTCAACCTGCGGCCACTTGTGCTGCTACCTATTTCTCTTCCAGCTTTGCCTGGAAAGAATTGTGCCCAGCTTGATGCTTGGAGATGCAGAGATGACAGTGGTAGATGCAGCGGAGACTGGAAATACAGCGTGCAGCGGAGAGTTTCTGGTGCTTTGACGTGAGGCAAGGGGAAAGTGCAGCCCAGCAGAGGCTTTGACTTCCGGAGCCTTTTTCTTTGGCAGCAGCTGCTGCACGTGGGCAACGGAGCTGCGAGAGTGAAGAAGGGGACGGTCCATCTAGCTGAGGAAAGAAGAAGCTCCCCGAGGCGCAGTTTGTTGTGCTCAGTTTCAAGGCTGCCTGGAGGAGGGGGGGACTTGAAGAACGCCTTCTTTCTGGACGCCTCCTTCTGGCTGTGCTCCAGCTGCATGCACTCTGCAGCACTGAAGGTTTAGGAACCTGCTTGTGGCCAGCTTGTGTCCAGGAGTGCAAGGGCTGCGCCTTCCTTTCTGAAGCAGCCAGAGCATTCTCAGCTGCAGCTGCTTGTGAAGCAGCTCTTGGCTGGACATTTGAAATTGGCTCCCCTGAGTACATGAGCCCGGTGCCCAGCTGCTTGGTTCTTCGCCTTCTGTGCTCTGGACAGAAGTGAAGCCCAGCCATGGCTTGGAGCTTTGCCGCTCTTCAGCGGGAACACTGCACGCAGCCACAGTGTGCTGTGCAGGGAGTTTCCTTCAGCTCGGCGGACAAGCATTTTCTTGCTGTTTCACCGAGTGCAAACTGTCCGTGTAGCTCTCGCTCAGCGAAATGCGTCAGGAGAGAACCACTTGCTGGAGTAGCTTTTCGCTGGGCAAGACTTTCAACACAGCACCACAATTCGGGCAAGGAGCAGGAGAAAGGAAGACCATCTTTCCGTCCTGGCACCTTCTTCTGGGCGACACGCCTATCCGCCTCTTCGCTCCCTGCAAGGCTGTAAGCTTGGCGCTGGTACTTGCAAGTGGGAAGGCAGGTGCAGAGAGCACCGCGATCTGTGCACTGCGCGCTGTGCAGGCTGCAAAGGGAAGAGGGCTACCACTAGGATGTGCTGCAAATACAGGTTTCCACGCGTCGAGGGTAAGCTCCGCATAAGGTAAGCTCGTTGACCTCAAACTGTGCGAGACGTAGCTGAGAAGCTTTCCGTTAAGATTCAGGCTACCACGCAGACCGAATGTGCTGCTACCTAGCGCTGAGAGAGAAAGTGCAGAGGCCAGGCGTGTTTGGGCAGAGGCAGCAGCCTGGAGCATTTCTCTGCCGGCACCGTGCTCTCTGGGCGAGAAGTAGACACCGGTTCCACTCCGGCACAATGAAGGCGCAGAGCACGGAGCTGGTATGCGCATGGCACAGGCTGCAAGAGGAAGCGTGGCTGCCTCTCGCTTGTGTGCGGATTCACGTTAGCACTTGAAAACAGAAAGTTCAACCTGCGGCCACTTGTGCTGCTACCTATTTCTCTTCCAGCTTTGCCTGGAAAGAATTGTGCCCAGCTTGATGCTTGGAGATGCAGAGATGACAGTGGTAGATGCAGCGGAGACTGGAAATACAGCGTGCAGCGGAGAGTTTCTGGTGCTTTGACGTGAGGCAAGGGGAAAGTGCAGCCCAGCAGAGGCTTTGACTTCCGGAGCCTTTTTCTTTGGCAGCAGCTGCTGCACGTGGGCAACGGAGCTGCGAGAGTGAAGAAGGGGACGGTCCATCTATCTGAGGAAGAAGCTCCTCGAGGCGCAGTGTGTTGTGCTCAGTTGCAAGGCTGCCTGGAGGAGGGGGGGACTTGAAGAACGCCTTCTTTCTGGACGCCTCCTTCTGGCTGTGCTCCAGCTGCATGCACTCTGCAGCACGGAAGGTTTAGGAACCTGCTGCTGGCCAGCTTGTGTCCAGGAGTGCAAGGGCTGCGCCTTCCTTTCTGAAGCAGCCAGAGCATTCTCAGCTGCAGCTGCTTGTGAAGCAGCTCTTGGCTGGACATTTGAAATTGGCTCCCCTGAGTACATGAGCCCGGTTGCCCAGCTGCTTGGTTCTTCGCCTTCTGTGCTCTGGACAGAAGTGAAGCCCAGCCATGGCTTGGAGCTTTGCCGCTCTTCAGCGTGAACACTGCACGCAGCCACAGTGTGCTGTGCAGGGATTTTCCTTCAGCTCGACGGACAAGCATTTTCTTGCTGTTTCACCGAGTGCAAACTGTCCGTGTAGCTCTCGCTCAGCGAAATGCGTTTGGAGAGAAACACTTGCTGGAGTAGCTTTTCGCTGGGCAAGACTTTCAACACAGCACCACAATTCGGGCAAGGAGCAGGAGAAAGGAAGACCATCTTTTGGTCCTGGCACGTTCTTCTGGGCGAGACGCCTATCCGCCTCTTCGCTCCCTGCAAGGCTGTAAGCTTGGCGCTGGTACTTGCAAGGGAGAAGGCAGGTGCAGAGAGCACCGCCGTCTGCCGGCGCTGTGCAGGCTGGAAAGGAAAGAGGGCTACCACTAGGATGTGCTGCAAATACAGGTTTCCACGCGTCGAGGGTAAGCTCCGGCTAAGCTCGTTGACCTCAAACTGTTCTCTGTGCGAGACGTAGCTGAGAAGCTTTCCGTTAAGATTCAGGCTACCACGCAGACCGAATGTGCTGCTACCTAGCGCTGAGAGAGAAAGTGCAGAGGCCAGGCGTGTTTGGGCAGAGGCAGCAGCCTGGAGGCTTTCGCTGCCAGCACCGTGCTCTCTGGGCGAGAAGCAGACGACTGTTCGTCTCCAGCTAAACGAAAGCGCGACCTGCTACGAAGAGCATAAGAACGAAGGCAGAGCAGCAGGCTGCTGTGCGAATCGCCCAGGCTGCAAGAGGAAGCGTGCGTGGCACTCGCTTGTTTGCGGATTCACTTTAGCAGTCGGAAGCAGAAAGTTCAACCTGCGGCTACTTGTGCTGCTACCTATTTCTCTTCCAGTATTCCCTGGAACCAATTCTGCTAGCTTCATGCTTGGCGATGCAGAGATGACAGTGGTAGATGCGGTGGAGAAGGGAAAAACAGAGTGCAGAGGACAGTTTCTGGTGCTTGACGTGAGGCAAGGGGAAGGTTCAGCCCAGCAGAGGCTGTTACCCCTGGAGCCTTTTTCTTTGGCAGCAGCTGCTGCAAGTGGGCAAGGGAGCTGCGAGAGTGAAGAAGGGGACGGTCCATCTAGCTGAGGAAAGAAGAAGCTCCCCGAGGCGCAGTTTGTTGTGCTCAGTTTCAAGGCTGCCTGGAGGAGGGGGGGACTTGAAGAACGCCTTCTTTCTGGACGCCTCCTTCTGGCTGTGCTCCAGCTGCATGCACTCTGCAGCACGGAAGGTTTAGGAACCTGCTGCTGGCCAGCTTGTGTCCAGGAGTGCAAGGGCTGCGCCTTCCTTTCTGAAGCAGCCAGAGCATTCTCAGCTGCATGTGCTTGTGAAGCAGCTCTTGGCTGGACATTTGAAATTGGCTCCCCTGAGTACATGAGCCCGGTGCCCAGCTGCTTGGTTCTTCGCCTTCTGTGCTCTGGACAGAAGTGAAGCCCAGCCATGGCTTGGAGCTTTGCCGCTCTTCAGCGTGAACACTGCACGCAGCCACAGTGTGCTGTGCAGGGATTTTCCTTCAGCTCGACGGACAAGCATTTTCTTGCTGTTTCACCGAGTGCAAACTGTCCGTGTAGCTCTCGCTCAGCGAAATGCGTTTGGAGAGAAACACTTGCTGGAGTAGCTTTTCGCTGGGCAAGACTTTCAACACAGCACCACAATTCGGGCAAGGAGCAGGAGAAAGGAAGACCATCTTTTGGTCCTGGCACCTTCTTCTGGGCGACACGCCTATCCGCCTCTTCGCTCCCTGCAAGGCTGTAAGCTTGGCGCTGGTACTTGCAAGGGAGAAGGCAGGTGCAGAGAGCACCGCCGTCTGCCGGCGCTGTGCAGGCTGGAAAGGAAAGAGGGCTACCACTAGGATGTGCTGCAAATACAGGTTTCCACGCGTCGAGGGTAAGCTCCGGCTAAGCTCGTTGACCTCAAACTGTTCTCTGTGCGAGACGTAGCTGAGAAGCTTTCCGTTAAGATTCAGGCTACCACGCAGACCGAATGTGCTGCTACCTAGCGCTGAGAGAGAAAGTGCAGAGGCCAGGCGTGTTTGGGCAGAGGCAGCAGCCTGGAGGCTTTCGCTGCCAGCACCGTGCTCTCTGGGCGAGAAGCAGACGACTGTTCGTCTCCAGCTAAACGAAAGCGCGACCTGCTACGAAGAGCATAAGAACGAAGGCAGAGCAGCAGGCTGCTGTGCGAATCGCCCAGGCTGCAAGAGGAAGCGTGCGTGGCACTCGCTTGTTTGCGGATTCACTTTAGCAGTCGGAAGCAGAAAGTTCAACCTGCGGCTACTTGTGCTGCTACCTATTTCTCTTCCAGTATTCCCTGGAACCAATTCTGCTAGCTTCATGCTTGGCGATGCAGAGATGACAGTGGTAGATGCGGTGGAGAAGGGAAAAACAGAGTGCAGAGGACAGTTTCTGGTGCTTGACGTGAGGCAAGGGGAAGGTTCAGCCCAGCAGAGGCTGTTACCCCTGGAGCCTTTTTCTTTGGCAGCAGCTGCTGCAAGTGGGCAAGGGAGCTGCGAGAGTGAAGAAGGGGACGGTCCATCTAGCTGAGGAAAGAAGAAGCTCCCCGAGGCGCAGTTTGTTGTGCTCAGTTTCAAGGCTGCCTGGAGGAGGGGGGGGCTTGAAGAACGCCTTCTTTCTGGACGCCTCCTTCTGGCTGTGCTCCAGCTGCATGCACTCTGCAGCACGGAACGTTTAGGAACCTGCTGCTGGCCAGCTTGTGTCCAGGAGTGCAAGGGCTGCGCCTTCCTTTCTGAAGCAGCCAGAGCATTCTCAGCTGCATGTGCTTGTGAAGCAGCTCTTGGCTGGACATTTGAAATTGGCTCCCCTGAGTACATGAGCCCGGTGCCCAGCTGCTTGGTTCTTCGCCTTCTGTGCTCTGGACAGAAGTGAAGCCCAGCCATGGCTTGGAGCTTTGCCGCTCTTCAGCGTGAACACTGCACGCAGCCACAGTGTGCTGTGCAGGGATTTTCCTTCAGCTCGACGGACAAGCATTTTCTTGCTGTTTCACCGAGTGCAAACTGTCCGTGTAGCTCTCGCTCAGCGAAATGCGTTTGGAGAGAAACACTTGCTGGAGTAGCTTTTCGCTGGGCAAGACTTTCAACACAGCACCACAATTCGGGCAAGGAGCAGCAGAAAGGAAGACCATCTTTTGGTCCTGGCACGTTCTTCTGGGCGACACGCCTATCCGCCTCTTCGCTCCCTGCAAGGCTGTAAGCTTGGCGCTGGTACTTGCAAGGGAGAAGGCAGGTGCAGAGAGCACCGCCGTCTGCCGGCGCTGTGCAGGCTGGAAAGGAAAGAGGGCTACCACTAGGATGTGCTGCAAATACAGGTTTCCACGCGTCGAGGGTAAGCTCCGGCTAAGCTCGTTGACCTCAAACTGTTCTCTGTGCGAGACGTAGCTGAGAAGCTTTCCGTTAAGATTCAGGCTACCACGCAGACCGAATGTGCTGCTACCTAGCGCTGAGAGAGAAAGTGCAGAGGCCAGGCGTGTTTGGGCAGAGGCAGCAGCCTGGAGGCTTTCGCTGCCAGCATCGTGCTCTCTGGGCGAGAAGCAGACGACTGTTCGTCTCCAGCTAAACGAAAGCGCGACCTGCTACGAAGAGCATAAGAACGAAGGCAGAGCAGCAGGCTGCTGTGCGAATCGCCCAGGCTGCAAGAGGAAGCGTGCGTGGCACTCGCTTGTTTGCGGATTCACTTTAGCAGTCGGAAGCAGAAAGTTCAACCTGCGGCTACTTGTGCTGCTACCTATTTCTCTTCCAGTATTCCCTGGAACCAATTCTGCTAGCTTCATGCTTGGCGATGCAGAGATGACAGTGGTAGATGCGGTGGAGAAGGGAAAAACAGAGTGCAGAGGACAGTTTCTGGTGCTTGACGTGAGGCAAGGGGAAGGTTCAGCCCAGCAGAGGCTGTTACCCTTGGAGCCTTTTTCTTTGGCAGCAGCTGCTGCAAGTGGGCAAGGGAGCTGCGAGAGTGAAGAAGGGGACGGTCCATCTAGCTGAGGAAAGAAGAAGCTCCCCGAGGCGCAGTTTGTTGTGCTCAGTTTCAAGGCTGCCTGGAGGAGGGGGGGGCTTGAAGAACGCCTTCTTTCTGGACGCCTCCTTCTGGCTGTGCTGCAGCTGCATGCACTCTGCAGCACGGAAGGTTTAGGAACCTGCTGCTGGCCAGCTTGTGTCCAGGAGTGCAAGGGCTGCGCCTTCCTTTCTGAAGCAGCCAGAGCATTCTCAGCTGCATGTGCTTGTGAAGCAGCTCTTGGCTGGACATTTGAAATTGGCTCCCCTGAGTACATGAGCCCGGTGCCCAGCTGCTTGGTTCTTCGCCTTCTGTGCTCTGGACAGAAGTGAAGCCCAGCCATGGCTTGGAGCTTTGCCGCTCTTCAGCGGGAACACTGCACGCAGCCACAGTGTGCTGTGCAGGGATTTTCCTTCAGCTCGACGGACAAGCATTTTCTTGCTGTTTCACCGAGTGCAAACTGTCCGTGTAGCTCTCGCTCAGCGAAATGCGTTTGGAGAGAAACACTTGCTGGAGTAGCTTTTCGCTGGGCAAGACTTTCAACACAGCACCACAATTCGGGCAAGGAGCAGGAGAAAGGAAGACCATCTTTTGGTCCTGGCACGTTCTTCTGGGCGACACGCCTATCCGCCTCTTCGCTCCCTGCAAGGCTGTAAGCTTGGCGCTGGTACTTGCAAGGGAGAAGGCAGGTGCAGAGAGCACCGCCGTCTGCCGGCGCTGTGCAGGCTGGAAAGGAAAGAGGGCTACCACTAGGATGTGCTGCAAATACAGGTTTCCACGCGTCGAGGGTAAGCTCCGGCTAAGCTCGTTGACCTCAAACTGTTCTCTGTGCGAGACGTAGCTGAGAAGCTTTCCGTTAAGATTCAGGCTACCACGCAGACCGAATGTGCTGCTACCTAGCGCTGAGAGAGAAAGTGCAGAGGCCAGGCGTGTTTGGGCAGAGGCAGCAGCCTGGAGGCTTTCGCTGCCAGCACCGTGCTCTCTGGGCGAGAAGCAGACGACTGTTCGTCTCCAGCTAAACGAAAGCGCGACCTGCTACGAAGAGCATAAGAACGAAGGCAGAGCAGCAGGCTGCTGTGCGAATCGCCCAGGCTGCAAGAGGAAGCGTGCGTGGCACTCGCTTGTTTGCGGATTCACTTTAGCAGTCGGAAGCAGAAAGTTCAACCTGCGGCTACTTGTGCTGCTACCTATTTCTCTTCCAGTATTCCCTGGAACCAATTCTGCTAGCTTCATGCTTGGCGATGCAGAGATGACAGTGGTAGATGCGGTGGAGAAGGGAAAAACAGAGTGCAGAGGACAGTTTCTGGTGCTTGACGTGAGGCAAGGGGAAGGTTCAGCCCAGCAGAGGCTGTTACCCCTGGAGCCTTTTTCTTTGGCAGCAGCTGCTGCAAGTGGGCAAGGGAGCTGCGAGAGTGAAGAAGGGGACGGTCCATCTAGCTGAGGAAAGAAGAAGCTCCCCGAGGCGCAGTTTGTTGTGCTCAGTTTCAAGGCTGCCTGGAGGAGGGGGGGACTTGAAGAACGCCTTCTTTCTGGACGCCTCCTTCTGGCTGTGCTGCAGCTGCATGCACTCTGCAGCACGGAAGGTTTAGGAACCTGCTGCTGGCCAGCTTGTGTCCAGGAGTGCAAGGGCTGCGCCTTCCTTTCTGAAGCAGCCAGAGCATTCTCAGCTGCATGTGCTTGTGAAGCAGCTCTTGGCTGGACATTTGAAATTGGCTCCCCTGAGTACATGAGCCCGGTGCCTAGCTGCTTGGTTCTTCGCCTTCTGTGCTCTGGACAGAAGTGAAGCCCAGCCATGGCTTGGAGCTTTGCCGCTCTTCAGCGTGAACACTGCACGCAGCCACAGTGTGCTGTGCAGGGATTTTCCTTCAGCTCGACGGACAAGCATTTTCTTGCTGTTTCACCGAGTGCAAACTGTCCGTGTAGCTCTCGCTCAGCGAAATGCGTTTGGAGAGAAACACTTGCTGGAGTAGCTTTTCGCTGGGCAAGACTTTCAACACAGCACCACAATTCGGGCAAGGAGCAGCAGAAAGGAAGACCATCTTTTGGTCCTGGCACGTTCTTCTGGGCGACACGCCTATCCGCCTCTTCGCTCCCTGCAAGGCTGTAAGCTTGGCGCTGGTACTTGCAAGGGAGAAGGCAGGTGCAGAGAGCACCGCCGTCTGCCGGCGCTGTGCAGGCTGGAAAGGAAAGAGGGCTACCACTAGGATGTGCTGCAAATACAGGTTTCCACGCGTCGAGGGTAAGCTCCGGCTAAGCTCGTTGACCTCAAACTGTTCTCTGTGCGAGACTTAGCTGAGAAGCTTTCCGTTAAGATTCAGGCTACCACGCAGACCGAATGTGCTGCTACCTAGCGCTGAGAGAGAAAGTGCAGAGGCCAGGCGTGTTTGGGCAGAGGCAGCAGCCTGGAGCATTTCTCTGCCGGCACCGTGCTCTCTGGGCGAGAAGTAGACACCGGTTCCACTCCGGCACAATGAAGGCGCAGAGCACGGAGCTGGTATGCGCATGGCACAGGCTGCAAGAGGAAGCGTGGCTGCCTCTCGCTTGTGTGCGGATTCACGTTAGCACTTGAAAACAGAAAGTTCAACCTGCGGCCACTTGTGCTGCTACCTATTTCTCTTCCAGCTTTGCCTGGAAAGAATTGTGCCCAGCTTGATGCTTGGAGATGCAGAGATGACAGTGGTAGATGCAGCGGAGACTGGAAATACAGCGTGCAGCGGAGAGCTTCTGGTGCTTTGACGTGAGGCAAGGGGAAAGTGCAGCCCAGCAGAGGCTTTGACTTCTGGAGCCTTTTTCTTTGGCAGCAGCTGCTGCACGTGGGCAACGGAGCTGCGAGAGTGAAGAAAGGGACGGTCCATCTATCTGAGGAAGAAGCTCCTCGAGGCGCAGTGTGTTGTGCTCAGTTGCAAGGCTGCCTGGAGGAGGGGGGGACTTGAAGAACGCCTTCTTTCTGGACGCCTCCTTCTGGCTGTGCTCCAGCTGCATGCACTCTGCAGCACGGAAGGTTTAGGAACCTGCTGCTGGCCAGCTTGTGTCCAGGAGTGCAAGGGCTGCGCCTTCCTTTCTGAAGCAGCCAGAGCATTCTCAGCTGCATGTGCTTGTGAAGCAGCTCTTGGCTGGACATTTGAAATTGGCTCCCCTGAGTACATGAGCCCGGTGCCCAGCTGCTTGGTTCTTCGCCTTCTGTGCTCTGGACAGAAGTGAAGCCCAGCCATGGCTTGGAGCTTTGCCGCTCTTCAGCGGGAACACTGCACGCAGCCACAGTGTGCTGTGCAGGGAGTTTCCTTCAGCTCGGCGGACAAGCATTTTCTTGCTGTTTCACCGAGTCCAAACTGTCCGTGTAGCTCTCGCTCAGCGAAATGCGTCAGGAGAGAACCACTTGCTGGAGTAGCTTTTCGCTGGGCAAGACTTTCAACACAGCACCACAATTCGGGCAAGGAGCAGGAGAAAGGAAGACCATCTTTCCGTCCTGGCACGTTCTTCTGGGCGGCACGCCTATCCGCCTCTTCGCTCCCTGCAAGGCTGTAAGCTTGGCGCTGGTACTTGCAAGTGGGAAGGCAGGTGCAGAGAGCACCGCGATCTGTGCACTGCGCGCTGTGCAGGCTGCAAAGGGAAGAGGGCTACCACTAGGATGTGCTGCAAATACAGGTTTCCACGCGTCGAGGGTAAGCTCCGCATAAGGTAAGCTCGTTGACCTCAAACTGTTCTCTGTGCGAGACGTAGCTGAGAAGCTTTCCGTTAAGATTCAGGCTACCACGCAGACCGAATGTGCTGCTACCTAGCGCTGAGAGAGAAAGTGCAGAGGCCAGGCGTGTTTGGGCAGAGGCAGCAGCCTGGAGCATTTCTCTGCCGGCACCGTGCTCTCTGGGCGAGAAGTAGACACCGGTTCCACTCCGGCACAATGAAGGCGCAGAGCACGGAGCTGGTATGCGCATGGCACAGGCTGCAAGAGGAAGCGTGGCTGCCTCTCGCTTGTGTGCGGATTCACGTTAGCACTTGAAAACAGAAAGTTCAACCTGCGGCCACTTGTGCTGCTACCTATTTCTCTTCCAGCTTTGCCTGGAAAGAATTGTGCCCAGCTTGATGCTTGGAGATGCAGAGATGACAGTGGTAGATGCAGCGGAGACTGGAAATACAGCGTGCAGCGGAGAGTTTCTGGTGCTTTGACGTGAGGCAAGGGGAAAGTGCAGCCCAGCAGAGGCTTTGACTTCTGGAGACTTTTTCTTTGGCAGCAGCTGCTGCACGTGGGCAACGGAGCTGCGAGAGTGAAGAAGGGGACGGTCCATCTAGCTGAGGAAAGAAGAAGCTCCCCGAGGCGCAGTTTGTTGTGCTCAGTTTCAAGGCTGCCTGGAGGAGGGGGGGACTTGAAGAACGCCTTCTTTCTGGACGCCTCCTTCTGGCTGTGCTCCAGCTGCATGCACTCTGCAGCACTGAAGGTTTAGGAACCTGCTTGTGGCCAGCTTGTGTCCAGGAGTGCAAGGGCTGCGCCTTCCTTTCTGAAGCAGCCAGAGCATTCTCAGCTGCAGCTGCTTGTGAAGCAGCTCTTGGCTGGACATTTGAAATTGGCTCCCCTGAGTACATGAGCCCGGTGCCCAGCTGCTTGGTTCTTCGCCTTCTGTGCTCTGGACAGAAGTGAAGCCCAGCCATGGCTTGGAGCTTTGCCGCTCTTCAGCGGGAACACTGCACGCAGCCACAGTGTGCTGTGCAGGGAGTTTCCTTCAGCTCGGCGGACAAGCATTTTCTTGCTGTTTCACCGAGTGCAAACTGTCCGTGTAGCTCTCGCTCAGCGAAATGCGTCAGGAGAGAACCACTTGCTGGAGTAGCTTTTCGCTGGGCAAGACTTTCAACACAGCACCACAATTCGGGCAAGGAGCAGGAGAAAGGAAGACCATCTTTCCGTCCTGGCACGTTCTTCTGGGCGACACGCCTATCCGCCTCTTCGCTCCCTGCAAGGCTGTAAGCTTGGCGCTGGTACTTGCAAGTGGGAAGGCAGGTGCAGAGAGCACCGCGATCTGTGCACTGCGCGCTGTGCAGGCTGCAAAGGGAAGAGGGCTACCACTAGGATGTGCTGCAAATACAGGTTTCCACGCGTCGAGGGTAAGCTCCGCATAAGGTAAGCTCGTTGACCTCAAACTGTGCGAGACGTAGCTGAGAAGCTTTCCGTTAAGATTCAGGCTACCACGCAGACCGAATGTGCTGCTACCTAGCGCTGAGAGAGAAAGTGCAGAGGCCAGGCGTGTTTGGGCAGAGGCAGCAGCCTGGAGCATTTCTCTGCCGGCACCGTGCTCTCTGGGCGAGAAGTAGACACCGGTTCCACTCCGGCACAATGAAGGCGCAGAGCACGGAGCTGGTATGCGCATGGCACAGGCTGCAAGAGGAAGCGTGGCTGCCTCTCGCTTGTGTGCGGATTCACGTTAGCACTTGAAAACAGAAAGTTCAACCTGCGGCCACTTGTGCTGCTACCTATTTCTCTTCCAGCTTTGCCTGGAAAGAATTGTGCCCAGCTTGATGCTTGGAGATGCAGAGATGACAGTGGTAGATGCAGCGGAGACTGGAAATACAGCGTGCAGCGGAGAGTTTCTGGTGCTTTGACGTGAGGCAAGGGGAAAGTGCAGCCCAGCAGAGGCTTTGACTTCCGGAGCCTTTTTCTTTGGCAGCAGCTGCTGCACGTGGGCAACGGAGCTGCGAGAGTGAAGAAGGGGACGGTCCATCTATCTGAGGAAGAAGCTCCTCGAGGCGCAGTGTGTTGTGCTCAGTTGCAAGGCTGCCTGGAGGAGGGGGGGACTTGAAGAACGCCTTCTTTCTGGACGCCTCCTTCTGGCTGTGCTCCAGCTGCATGCACTCTGCAGCACGGAAGGTTTAGGAACCTGCTGCTGGCCAGCTTGTGTCCAGGAGTGCAAGGGCTGCGCCTTCCTTTCTGAAGCAGCCAGAGCATTCTCAGCTGCATGTGCTTGTGAAGCAGCTCTTGGCTGGACATTTGAAATTGGCTCCCCTGAGTACATGAGCCCGGTGCCCAGCTGCTTGGTTCTTCGCCTTCTGTGCTCTGGACAGAAGTGAAGCCCAGCCATGGCTTGGAGCTTTGCCGCTCTTCAGCGTGAACACTGCACGCAGCCACAGTGTGCTGTGCAGGGATTTTCCTTCAGCTCGACGGACAAGCATTTTCTTGCTGTTTCACCGAGTGCAAACTGTCCGTGTAGCTCTCGCTCAGCGAAATGCGTTTGGAGAGAAACACTTGCTGGAGTAGCTTTTCGCTGGGCAAGACTTTCAACACAGCACCACAATTCGGGCAAGGAGCAGGAGAAAGGAAGACCATCTTTTGGTCCTGGCACGTTCTTCTGGGCGACACGCCTATCCGCCTCTTCGCTCCCTGCAAGGCTGTAAGCTTGGCGCTGGTACTTGCAAGGGAGAAGGCAGGTGCAGAGAGCACCGCCGTCTGCCGGCGCTGTGCAGGCTGGAAAGGAAAGAGGGCTACCACTAGGATGTGCTGCAAATACAGGTTTCCACGCGTCGAGGGTAAGCTCCGGCTAAGCTCGTTGACCTCAAACTGTTCTCTGTGCGAGACGTAGCTGAGAAGCTTTCCGTTAAGATTCAGGCTACCACGCAGACCGAATGTGCTGCTACCTAGCGCTGAGAGAGAAAGTGCAGAGGCCAGGCGTGTTTGGGCAGAGGCAGCAGCCTGGAGGCTTTCGCTGCCAGCACCGTGCTCTCTGGGCGAGAAGCAGACGACTGTTCGTCTCCAGCTAAACGAAAGCGCGACCTGCTACGAAGAGCATAAGAACGAAGGCAGAGCAGCAGGCTGCTGTGCGAATCGCCCAGGCTGCAAGAGGAAGCGTGCGTGGCACTCGCTTGTTTGCGGATTCACTTTAGCAGTCGGAAGCAGAAAGTTCAACCTGCGGCTACTTGTGCTGCTACCTATTTCTCTTCCAGTATTCCCTGGAACCAATTCTGCTAGCTTCATGCTTGGCGATGCAGAGATGACAGTGGTAGATGCGGTGGAGAAGGGAAAAACAGAGTGCAGAGGACAGTTTCTGGTGCTTGACGTGAGGCAAGGGGAAGGTTCAGCCCAGCAGAGGCTGTTACCCCTGGAGCCTTTTTCTTTGGCAGCAGCTGCTGCAAGTGGGCAAGGGAGCTGCGAGAGTGAAGAAGGGGACGGTCCATCTAGCTGAGGAAAGAAGAAGCTCCCCGAGGCGCAGTTTGTTGTGCTCAGTTTCAAGGCTGCCTGGAGGAGGGGGGGACTTGAAGAACGCCTTCTTTCTGGACGCCTCCTTCTGGCTGTGCTCCAGCTGCATGCACTCTGCAGCACGGAACGTTTAGGAACCTGCTGCTGGCCAGCTTGTGTCCAGGAGTGCAAGGGCTGCGCCTTCCTTTCTGAAGCAGCCAGAGCATTCTCAGCTGCATGTGCTTGTGAAGCAGCTCTTGGCTGGACATTTGAAATTGGCTCCCCTGAGTACATGAGCCCGGTGCCCAGCTGCTTGGTTCTTCGCCTTCTGTGCTCTGGACAGAAGTGAAGCCCAGCCATGGCTTGGAGCTTTGCCGCTCTTCAGCGTGAACACTGCACGCAGCCACAGTGTGCTGTGCAGGGATTTTCCTTCAGCTCGACGGACAAGCATTTTCTTGCTGTTTCACCGAGTGCAAACTGTCCGTGTAGCTCTCGCTCAGCGAAATGCGTTTGGAGAGAAACACTTGCTGGAGTAGCTTTTCGCTGGGCAAGACTTTCAACACAGCACCACAATTCGGGCAAGGAGCAGCAGAAAGGAAGACCATCTTTTGGTCCTGGCACGTTCTTCTGGGCGACACGCCTATCCGCCTCTTCGCTCCCTGCAAGGCTGTAAGCTTGGCGCTGGTACTTGCAAGGGAGAAGGCAGGTGCAGAGAGCACCGCCGTCTGCCGGCGCTGTGCAGGCTGGAAAGGAAAGAGGGCTACCACTAGGATGTGCTGCAAATACAGGTTTCCACGCGTCGAGGGTAAGCTCCGGCTAAGCTCGTTGACCTCAAACTGTTCTCTGTGCGAGACGTAGCTGAGAAGCTTTCCGTTAAGATTCAGGCTACCACGCAGACCGAATGTGCTGCTACCTAGCGCTGAGAGAGAAAGTGCAGAGGCCAGGCGTGTTTGGGCAGAGGCAGCAGCCTGGAGGCTTTCGCTGCCAGCACCGTGCTCTCTGGGCGAGAAGCAGACGACTGTTCGTCTCCAGCTAAACGAAAGCGCGACCTGCTACGAAGAGCATAAGAACGAAGGCAGAGCAGCAGGCTGCTGTGCGAATCGCCCAGGCTGCAAGAGGAAGCGTGCGTGGCACTCGCTTGTTTGCGGATTCACTTTAGCAGTCGGAAGCAGAAAGTTCAACCTGCGGCTACTTGTGCTGCTACCTATTTCTCTTCCAGTATTCCCTGGAACCAATTCTGCTAGCTTCATGCTTGGCGATGCAGAGATGACAGTGGTAGATGCGGTGGAGAAGGGAAAAACAGAGTGCAGAGGACAGTTTCTGGTGCTTGACGTGAGGCAAGGGGAAGGTTCAGCCCAGCAGAGGCTGTTACCCCTGGAGCCTTTTTCTTTGGCAGCAGCTGCTGCAAGTGGGCAAGGGAGCTGCGAGAGTGAAGAAGGGGACGGTCCATCTAGCTGAGGAAAGAAGAAGCTCCCCGAGGCGCAGTTTGTTGTGCTCAGTTTCAAGGCTGCCTGGAGGAGGGGGGGACTTGAAGAACGCCTTCTTTCTGGACGCCTCCTTCTGGCTGTGCTGCAGCTGCATGCACTCTGCAGCACGGAAGGTTTAGGAACCTGCTGCTGGCCAGCTTGTGTCCAGGAGTGCAAGGGCTGCGCCTTCCTTTCTGAAGCAGCCAGAGCATTCTCAGCTGCATGTGCTTGTGAAGCAGCTCTTGGCTGGACATTTGAAATTGGCTCCCCTGAGTACATGAGCCCGGTGCCTAGCTGCTTGGTTCTTCGCCTTCTGTGCTCTGGACAGAAGTGAAGCCCAGCCATGGCTTGGAGCTTTGCCGCTCTTCAGCGTGAACACTGCACGCAGCCACAGTGTGCTGTGCAGGGATTTTCCTTCAGCTCGACGGACAAGCATTTTCTTGCTGTTTCACCGAGTGCAAACTGTCCGTGTAGCTCTCGCTCAGCGAAATGCGTTTGGAGAGAAACACTTGCTGGAGTAGCTTTTCGCTGGGCAAGACTTTCAACACAGCACCACAATTCGGGCAAGGAGCAGGAGAAAGGAAGACCATCTTTTGGTCCTGGCACGTTCTTCTGGGCGACACGCCTATCCGCCTCTTCGCTCCCTGCAAGGCTGTAAGCTTGGCGCTGGTACTTGCAAGGGAGAAGGCAGGTGCAGAGAGCACCGCCGTCTGCCGGCGCTGTGCAGGCTGGAAAGGAAAGAGGGCTACCACTAGGATGTGCTGCAAATACAGGTTTCCACGCGTCGAGGGTAAGCTCCGGCTAAGCTCGTTGACCTCAAACTGTTCTCTGTGCGAGACTTAGCTGAGAAGCTTTCCGTTAAGATTCAGGCTACCACGCAGACCGAATGTGCTGCTACCTAGCGCTGAGAGAGAAAGTGCAGAGGCCAGGCGTGTTTGGGCAGAGGCAGCAGCCTGGAGCATTTCTCTGCCGGCACCGTGCTCTCTGGGCGAGAAGTAGACACCGGTTCCACTCCGGCACAATGAAGGCGCAGAGCACGGAGCTGGTATGCGCATGGCACAGGCTGCAAGAGGAAGCGTGGCTGCCTCTCGCTTGTGTGCGGATTCACGTTAGCACTTGAAAACAGAAAGTTCAACCTGCGGCCACTTGTGCTGCTACCTATTTCTCTTCCAGCTTTGCCTGGAAAGAATTGTGCCCAGCTTGATGCTTGGAGATGCAGAGATGACAGTGGTAGATGCAGCGGAGACTGGAAATACAGCGTGCAGCGGAGAGCTTCTGGTGCTTTGACGTGAGGCAAGGGGAAAGTGCAGCCCAGCAGAGGCTTTGACTTCTGGAGCCTTTTTCTTTGGCAGCAGCTGCTGCACGTGGGCAACGGAGCTGCGAGAGTGAAGAAAGGGACGGTCCATCTATCTGAGGAAGAAGCTCCTCGAGGCGCAGTGTGTTGTGCTCAGTTGCAAGGCTGCCTGGAGGAGGGGGGGACTTGAAGAACGCCTTCTTTCTGGACGCCTCCTTCTGGCTGTGCTCCAGCTGCATGCACTCTGCAGCACGGAAGGTTTAGGAACCTGCTGCTGGCCAGCTTGTGTCCAGGAGTGCAAGGGCTGCGCCTTCCTTTCTGAAGCAGCCAGAGCATTCTCAGCTGCATGTGCTTGTGAAGCAGCTCTTGGCTGGACATTTGAAATTGGCTCCCCTGAGTACATGAGCCCGGTGCCCAGCTGCTTGGTTCTTCGCCTTCTGTGCTCTGGACAGAAGTGAAGCCCAGCCATGGCTTGGAGCTTTGCCGCTCTTCAGCGGGAACACTGCACGCAGCCACAGTGTGCTGTGCAGGGAGTTTCCTTCAGCTCGGCGGACAAGCATTTTCTTGCTGTTTCACCGAGTCCAAACTGTCCGTGTAGCTCTCGCTCAGCGAAATGCGTCAGGAGAGAACCACTTGCTGGAGTAGCTTTTCGCTGGGCAAGACTTTCAACACAGCACCACAATTCGGGCAAGGAGCAGGAGAAAGGAAGACCATCTTTCCGTCCTGGCACGTTCTTCTGGGCGGCACGCCTATCCGCCTCTTCGCTCCCTGCAAGGCTGTAAGCTTGGCGCTGGTACTTGCAAGTGGGAAGGCAGGTGCAGAGAGCACCGCGATCTGTGCACTGCGCGCTGTGCAGGCTGCAAAGGGAAGAGGGCTACCACTAGGATGTGCTGCAAATACAGGTTTCCACGCGTCGAGGGTAAGCTCCGCATAAGGTAAGCTCGTTGACCTCAAACTGTTCTCTGTGCGAGACGTAGCTGAGAAGCTTTCCGTTAAGATTCAGGCTACCACGCAGACCGAATGTGCTGCTACCTAGCGCTGAGAGAGAAAGTGCAGAGGCCAGGCGTGTTTGGGCAGAGGCAGCAGCCTGGAGCATTTCTCTGCCGGCACCGTGCTCTCTGGGCGAGAAGTAGACACCGGTTCCACTCCGGCACAATGAAGGCGCAGAGCACGGAGCTGGTATGCGCATGGCACAGGCTGCAAGAGGAAGCGTGGCTGCCTCTCGCTTGTGTGCGGATTCACGTTAGCACTTGAAAACAGAAAGTTCAACCTGCGGCCACTTGTGCTGCTACCTATTTCTCTTCCAGCTTTGCCTGGAAAGAATTGTGCCCAGCTTGATGCTTGGAGATGCAGAGATGACAGTGGTAGATGCAGCGGAGACTGGAAATACAGCGTGCAGCGGAGAGTTTCTGGTGCTTTGACGTGAGGCAAGGGGAAAGTGCAGCCCAGCAGAGGCTTTGACTTCCGGAGCCTTTTTCTTTGGCAGCAGCTGCTGCACGTGGGCAACGGAGCTGCGAGAGTGAAGAAGGGGACGGTCCATCTAGCTGAGGAAAGAAGAAGCTCCCCGAGGCGCAGTTTGTTGTGCTCAGTTTCAAGGCTGCCTGGAGGAGGGGGGGACTTGAAGAACGCCTTCTTTCTGGACGCCTCCTTCTGGCTGTGCTCCAGCTGCATGCACTCTGC
Organism: Corvus hawaiiensis; assembly: GCF_020740725.1. Taxonomy (NCBI): domain Eukaryota; kingdom Metazoa; phylum Chordata; class Aves; order Passeriformes; family Corvidae; genus Corvus; species Corvus hawaiiensis. Next base: position 8,629,131 of record NC_063216.1, read on the forward strand.
AGCACTGAAGGTTTAGGAACCTGCTTGTGGCCAGCTTGTGTCCAGGAGTGCAAGGGCTGCGCCTTCCTTTCTGAAGCAGCCAGAGCATTCTCAGCTGCAGCTGCTTGTGAAGCAGCTCTTGGCTGGACATTTGAAATTGGCTCCCCTGAGTACATGAGCCCGGTGCCCAGCTGCTTGGTTCTTCGCCTTCTGTGCTCTGGACAGAAGTGAAGCCCAGCCATGGCTTGGAGCTTTGCCGCTCTTCAGCGGGAACACTGCACGCAGCCACAGTGTGCTGTGCAGGGAGTTTCCTTCAGCTCGGCGGACAAGCATTTTCTTGCTGTTTCACCGAGTGCAAACTGTCCGTGTAGCTCTCGCTCAGCGAAATGCGTCAGGAGAGAACCACTTGCTGGAGTAGCTTTTCGCTGGGCAAGACTTTCAACACAGCACCACAATTCGGGCAAGGAGCAGGAGAAAGGAAGACCATCTTTCCGTCCTGGCACGTTCTTCTGGGCGACACGCCTATCCGCCTCTTCGCTCCCTGCAAGGCTGTAAGCTTGGCGCTGGTACTTGCAAGTGGGAAGGCAGGTGCAGAGAGCACCGCGATCTGTGCACTGCGCGCTGTGCAGGCTGCAAAGGGAAGAGGGCTACCACTAGGATGTGCTGCAAATACAGGTTTCCACGCGTCGAGGGTAAGCTCCGCATAAGGTAAGCTCGTTGACCTCAAACTGTGCGAGACGTAGCTGAGAAGCTTTCCGTTAAGATTCAGGCTACCACGCAGACCGAATGTGCTGCTACCTAGCGCTGAGAGAGAAAGTGCAGAGGCCAGGCGTGTTTGGGCAGAGGCAGCAGCCTGGAGCATTTCTCTGCCGGCACCGTGCTCTCTGGGCGAGAAGTAGACACCGGTTCCACTCCGGCACAATGAAGGCGCAGAGCACGGAGCTGGTATGCGCATGGCACAGGCTGCAAGAGGAAGCGTGGCTGCCTCTCGCTTGTGTGCGGATTCACGTTAGCACTTGAAAACAGAAAGTTCAACCTGCGGCCACTTGTGCTGCTACCTATTTCTCTTCCAGCTTTGCCTGGAAAGAATTGTGCCCAGCTTGATGCTTGGAGATGCAGAGATGACAGTGGTAGATGCAGCGGAGACTGGAAATACAGCGTGCAGCGGAGAGTTTCTGGTGCTTTGACGTGAGGCAAGGGGAAAGTGCAGCCCAGCAGAGGCTTTGACTTCCGGAGCCTTTTTCTTTGGCAGCAGCTGCTGCACGTGGGCAACGGAGCTGCGAGAGTGAAGAAGGGGACGGTCCATCTATCTGAGGAAGAAGCTCCTCGAGGCGCAGTGTGTTGTGCTCAGTTGCAAGGCTGCCTGGAGGAGGGGGGGACTTGAAGAACGCCTTCTTTCTGGACGCCTCCTTCTGGCTGTGCTCCAGCTGCATGCACTCTGCAGCACGGAAGGTTTAGGAACCTGCTGCTGGCCAGCTTGTGTCCAGGAGTGCAAGGGCTGCGCCTTCCTTTCTGAAGCAGCCAGAGCATTCTCAGCTGCAGCTGCTTGTGAAGCAGCTCTTGGCTGGACATTTGAAATTGGCTCCCCTGAGTACATGAGCCCGGTTGCCCAGCTGCTTGGTTCTTCGCCTTCTGTGCTCTGGACAGAAGTGAAGCCCAGCCATGGCTTGGAGCTTTGCCGCTCTTCAGCGTGAACACTGCACGCAGCCACAGTGTGCTGTGCAGGGATTTTCCTTCAGCTCGACGGACAAGCATTTTCTTGCTGTTTCACCGAGTGCAAACTGTCCGTGTAGCTCTCGCTCAGCGAAATGCGTTTGGAGAGAAACACTTGCTGGAGTAGCTTTTCGCTGGGCAAGACTTTCAACACAGCACCACAATTCGGGCAAGGAGCAGGAGAAAGGAAGACCATCTTTTGGTCCTGGCACCTTCTTCTGGGCGACACGCCTATCCGCCTCTTCGCTCCCTGCAAGGCTGTAAGCTTGGCGCTGGTACTTGCAAGGGAGAAGGCAGGTGCAGAGAGCACCGCCGTCTGCCGGCGCTGTGCAGGCTGGAAAGGAAAGAGGGCTACCACTAGGATGTGCTGCAAATACAGGTTTCCACGCGTCGAGGGTAAGCTCCGGCTAAGCTCGTTGACCTCAAACTGTTCTCTGTGCGAGACGTAGCTGAGAAGCTTTCCGTTAAGATTCAGGCTACCACGCAGACCGAATGTGCTGCTACCTAGCGCTGAGAGAGAAAGTGCAGAGGCCAGGCGTGTTTGGGCAGAGGCAGCAGCCTGGAGGCTTTCGCTGCCAGCACCGTGCTCTCTGGGCGAGAAGCAGACGACTGTTCGTCTCCAGCTAAACGAAAGCGCGACCTGCTACGAAGAGCATAAGAACGAAGGCAGAGCAGCAGGCTGCTGTGCGAATCGCCCAGGCTGCAAGAGGAAGCGTGCGTGGCACTCGCTTGTTTGCGGATTCACTTTAGCAGTCGGAAGCAGAAAGTTCAACCTGCGGCTACTTGTGCTGCTACCTATTTCTCTTCCAGTATTCCCTGGAACCAATTCTGCTAGCTTCATGCTTGGCGATGCAGAGATGACAGTGGTAGATGCGGTGGAGAAGGGAAAAACAGAGTGCAGAGGACAGTTTCTGGTGCTTGACGTGAGGCAAGGGGAAGGTTCAGCCCAGCAGAGGCTGTTACCCCTGGAGCCTTTTTCTTTGGCAGCAGCTGCTGCAAGTGGGCAAGGGAGCTGCGAGAGTGAAGAAGGGGACGGTCCATCTAGCTGAGGAAAGAAGAAGCTCCCCGAGGCGCAGTTTGTTGTGCTCAGTTTCAAGGCTGCCTGGAGGAGGGGGGGACTTGAAGAACGCCTTCTTTCTGGACGCCTCCTTCTGGCTGTGCTGCAGCTGCATGCACTCTGCAGCACGGAAGGTTTAGGAACCTGCTGCTGGCCAGCTTGTGTCCAGGAGTGCAAGGGCTGCGCCTTCCTTTCTGAAGCAGCCAGAGCATTCTCAGCTGCATGTGCTTGTGAAGCAGCTCTTGGCTGGACATTTGAAATTGGCTCCCCTGAGTACATGAGCCCGGTGCCTAGCTGCTTGGTTCTTCGCCTTCTGTGCTCTGGACAGAAGTGAAGCCCAGCCATGGCTTGGAGCTTTGCCGCTCTTCAGCGTGAACACTGCACGCAGCCACAGTGTGCTGTGCAGGGATTTTCCTTCAGCTCGACGGACAAGCATTTTCTTGCTGTTTCACCGAGTGCAAACTGTCCGTGTAGCTCTCGCTCAGCGAAATGCGTTTGGAGAGAAACACTTGCTGGAGTAGCTTTTCGCTGGGCAAGACTTTCAACACAGCACCACAATTCGGGCAAGGAGCAGGAGAAAGGAAGACCATCTTTTGGTCCTGGCACGTTCTTCTGGGCGACACGCCTATCCGCCTCTTCGCTCCCTGCAAGGCTGTAAGCTTGGCGCTGGTACTTGCAAGGGAGAAGGCAGGTGCAGAGAGCACCGCCGTCTGCCGGCGCTGTGCAGGCTGGAAAGGAAAGAGGGCTACCACTAGGATGTGCTGCAAATACAGGTTTCCACGCGTCGAGGGTAAGCTCCGGCTAAGCTCGTTGACCTCAAACTGTTCTCTGTGCGAGACTTAGCTGAGAAGCTTTCCGTTAAGATTCAGGCTACCACGCAGACCGAATGTGCTGCTACCTAGCGCTGAGAGAGAAAGTGCAGAGGCCAGGCGTGTTTGGGCAGAGGCAGCAGCCTGGAGCATTTCTCTGCCGGCACCGTGCTCTCTGGGCGAGAAGTAGACACCGGTTCCACTCCGGCACAATGAAGGCGCAGAGCACGGAGCTGGTATGCGCATGGCACAGGCTGCAAGAGGAAGCGTGGCTGCCTCTCGCTTGTGTGCGGATTCACGTTAGCACTTGAAAACAGAAAGTTCAACCTGCGGCCACTTGTGCTGCTACCTATTTCTCTTCCAGCTTTGCCTGGAAAGAATTGTGCCCAGCTTGATGCTTGGAGATGCAGAGATGACAGTGGTAGATGCAGCGGAGACTGGAAATACAGCGTGCAGCGGAGAGCTTCTGGTGCTTTGACGTGAGGCAAGGGGAAAGTGCAGCCCAGCAGAGGCTTTGACTTCTGGAGCCTTTTTCTTTGGCAGCAGCTGCTGCACGTGGGCAACGGAGCTGCGAGAGTGAAGAAAGGGACGGTCCATCTATCTGAGGAAGAAGCTCCTCGAGGCGCAGTGTGTTGTGCTCAGTTGCAAGGCTGCCTGGAGGAGGGGGGGACTTGAAGAACGCCTTCTTTCTGGACGCCTCCTTCTGGCTGTGCTCCAGCTGCATGCACTCTGCAGCACGGAAGGTTTAGGAACCTGCTGCTGGCCAGCTTGTGTCCAGGAGTGCAAGGGCTGCGCCTTCCTTTCTGAAGCAGCCAGAGCATTCTCAGCTGCATGTGCTTGTGAAGCAGCTCTTGGCTGGACATTTGAAATTGGCTCCCCTGAGTACATGAGCCCGGTGCCCAGCTGCTTGGTTCTTCGCCTTCTGTGCTCTGGACAGAAGTGAAGCCCAGCCATGGCTTGGAGCTTTGCCGCTCTTCAGCGGGAACACTGCACGCAGCCACAGTGTGCTGTGCAGGGAGTTTCCTTCAGCTCGGCGGACAAGCATTTTCTTGCTGTTTCACCGAGTCCAAACTGTCCGTGTAGCTCTCGCTCAGCGAAATGCGTCAGGAGAGAACCACTTGCTGGAGTAGCTTTTCGCTGGGCAAGACTTTCAACACAGCACCACAATTCGGGCAAGGAGCAGGAGAAAGGAAGACCATCTTTCCGTCCTGGCACGTTCTTCTGGGCGGCACGCCTATCCGCCTCTTCGCTCCCTGCAAGGCTGTAAGCTTGGCGCTGGTACTTGCAAGTGGGAAGGCAGGTGCAGAGAGCACCGCGATCTGTGCACTGCGCGCTGTGCAGGCTGCAAAGGGAAGAGGGCTACCACTAGGATGTGCTGCAAATACAGGTTTCCACGCGTCGAGGGTAAGCTCCGCATAAGGTAAGCTCGTTGACCTCAAACTGTTCTCTGTGCGAGACGTAGCTGAGAAGCTTTCCGTTAAGATTCAGGCTACCACGCAGACCGAATGTGCTGCTACCTAGCGCTGAGAGAGAAAGTGCAGAGGCCAGGCGTGTTTGGGCAGAGGCAGCAGCCTGGAGCATTTCTCTGCCGGCACCGTGCTCTCTGGGCGAGAAGTAGACACCGGTTCCACTCCGGCACAATGAAGGCGCAGAGCACGGAGCTGGTATGCGCATGGCACAGGCTGCAAGAGGAAGCGTGGCTGCCTCTCGCTTGTGTGCGGATTCACGTTAGCACTTGAAAACAGAAAGTTCAACCTGCGGCCACTTGTGCTGCTACCTATTTCTCTTCCAGCTTTGCCTGGAAAGAATTGTGCCCAGCTTGATGCTTGGAGATGCAGAGATGACAGTGGTAGATGCAGCGGAGACTGGAAATACAGCGTGCAGCGGAGAGTTTCTGGTGCTTTGACGTGAGGCAAGGGGAAAGTGCAGCCCAGCAGAGGCTTTGACTTCCGGAGCCTTTTTCTTTGGCAGCAGCTGCTGCACGTGGGCAACGGAGCTGCGAGAGTGAAGAAGGGGACGGTCCATCTAGCTGAGGAAAGAAGAAGCTCCCCGAGGCGCAGTTTGTTGTGCTCAGTTTCAAGGCTGCCTGGAGGAGGGGGGGACTTGAAGAACGCCTTCTTTCTGGACGCCTCCTTCTGGCTGTGCTCCAGCTGCATGCACTCTGCAGCACTGAAGGTTTAGGAACCTGCTTGTGGCCAGCTTGTGTCCAGGAGTGCAAGGGCTGCGCCTTCCTTTCTGAAGCAGCCAGAGCATTCTCAGCTGCAGCTGCTTGTGAAGCAGCTCTTGGCTGGACATTTGAAATTGGCTCCCCTGAGTACATGAGCCCGGTGCCCAGCTGCTTGGTTCTTCGCCTTCTGTGCTCTGGACAGAAGTGAAGCCCAGCCATGGCTTGGAGCTTTGCCGCTCTTCAGCGGGAACACTGCACGCAGCCACAGTGTGCTGTGCAGGGAGTTTCCTTCAGCTCGGCGGACAAGCATTTTCTTGCTGTTTCACCGAGTGCAAACTGTCCGTGTAGCTCTCGCTCAGCGAAATGCGTCAGGAGAGAACCACTTGCTGGAGTAGCTTTTCGCTGGGCAAGACTTTCAACACAGCACCACAATTCGGGCAAGGAGCAGGAGAAAGGAAGACCATCTTTCCGTCCTGGCACGTTCTTCTGGGCGACACGCCTATCCGCCTCTTCGCTCCCTGCAAGGCTGTAAGCTTGGCGCTGGTACTTGCAAGTGGGAAGGCAGGTGCAGAGAGCACCGCGATCTGTGCACTGCGCGCTGTGCAGGCTGCAAAGGGAAGAGGGCTACCACTAGGATGTGCTGCAAATACAGGTTTCCACGCGTCGAGGGTAAGCTCCGCATAAGGTAAGCTCGTTGACCTCAAACTGTGCGAGACGTAGCTGAGAAGCTTTCCGTTAAGATTCAGGCTACCACGCAGACCGAATGTGCTGCTACCTAGCGCTGAGAGAGAAAGTGCAGAGGCCAGGCGTGTTTGGGCAGAGGCAGCAGCCTGGAGCATTTCTCTGCCGGCACCGTGCTCTCTGGGCGAGAAGTAGACACCGGTTCCACTCCGGCACAATGAAGGCGCAGAGCACGGAGCTGGTATGCGCATGGCACAGGCTGCAAGAGGAAGCGTGGCTGCCTCTCGCTTGTGTGCGGATTCACGTTAGCACTTGAAAACAGAAAGTTCAACCTGCGGCCACTTGTGCTGCTACCTATTTCTCTTCCAGCTTTGCCTGGAAAGAATTGTGCCCAGCTTGATGCTTGGAGATGCAGAGATGACAGTGGTAGATGCAGCGGAGACTGGAAATACAGCGTGCAGCGGAGAGTTTCTGGTGCTTTGACGTGAGGCAAGGGGAAAGTGCAGCCCAGCAGAGGCTTTGACTTCCGGAGCCTTTTTCTTTGGCAGCAGCTGCTGCACGTGGGCAACGGAGCTGCGAGAGTGAAGAAGGGGACGGTCCATCTATCTGAGGAAGAAGCTCCTCGAGGCGCAGTGTGTTGTGCTCAGTTGCAAGGCTGCCTGGAGGAGGGGGGGACTTGAAGAACGCCTTCTTTCTGGACGCCTCCTTCTGGCTGTGCTCCAGCTGCATGCACTCTGCAGCACGGAAGGTTTAGGAACCTGCTGCTGGCCAGCTTGTGTCCAGGAGTGCAAGGGCTGCGCCTTCCTTTCTGAAGCAGCCAGAGCATTCTCAGCTGCAGCTGCTTGTGAAGCAGCTCTTGGCTGGACATTTGAAATTGGCTCCCCTGAGTACATGAGCCCGGTTGCCCAGCTGCTTGGTTCTTCGCCTTCTGTGCTCTGGACAGAAGTGAAGCCCAGCCATGGCTTGGAGCTTTGCCGCTCTTCAGCGTGAACACTGCACGCAGCCACAGTGTGCTGTGCAGGGATTTTCCTTCAGCTCGACGGACAAGCATTTTCTTGCTGTTTCACCGAGTGCAAACTGTCCGTGTAGCTCTCGCTCAGCGAAATGCGTTTGGAGAGAAACACTTGCTGGAGTAGCTTTTCGCTGGGCAAGACTTTCAACACAGCACCACAATTCGGGCAAGGAGCAGGAGAAAGGAAGACCATCTTTTGGTCCTGGCACCTTCTTCTGGGCGACACGCCTATCCGCCTCTTCGCTCCCTGCAAGGCTGTAAGCTTGGCGCTGGTACTTGCAAGGGAGAAGGCAGGTGCAGAGAGCACCGCCGTCTGCC